>NC_071341.1:25012500-25142500 GCF_027744825.2 Synchiropus splendidus | reverse complement strand
GGTTCGGTTTTGAGTTAGGGTTAGTGTAGGGTTAGGGTTAGGGTTACTGTTAGGGTTAGGGTTAGGGTTAGGGTTAGGGTTAGGGTTACTGTTAGGGTTAGGTTTAGGGTTACTGTTAGGGTTATGGTTAGGGTTATGGTTAAGGTTAGGGTTAGGGGTTGTATTTTTCTGAAAAAATACAATGTTTTATTTTATATTTTTTGTTTAAAAATTTTTTTTTTTTTTTTTTTACAAGATGTTAATTGTTATTATTTAAAGTAAAAGTTATATGTGTAAAAAAAGAAACATTTGAAATATAGTTAAAACATATATATATTATAAAGACATGTATATATTTATTTTATATGTTTATATGTTATATATATATTTATATTTATTTTTTTAATACATGGGTTGGGGGATAGAGTTTGGGTTAAAGAGTTAGGGTTAGGGTTAAGGTTAGGGTTAGGGTTGGGGTATGTCTAAAATAAAAGTATATACATTAAAATAAAACAAAACAATTTATAGTTTTTATATAAATTTTTTTTTTTTTTTTGTGTAAAAAGTATATATATTTTTTAATGTATATATTATGTAAGAGGTTTTTTGTTATTATTTTAAGTAAAAGTGTAAATAAATAGTAGTTTATATAGTAGTTTATTTAAATAGTTGAGTTAGGGTTAGTGTTAGGGTTAGGGTTAGGGTTAGGGTGGGTTAGGGTTAGGTTAGGGTTAGGGTTAGGGTTAGGGTTAGGGTTAGGGTTAAGGTTAGGGTTAGGGTTAGGGTATGTCTAAAATAAAAGTATATACATTAAAATAAAACAAAACAATTTATAGTTTTTATATAAATTTTTTTTTTTTTGTGTAAAAAGTATATATATTTTTTAATGTATATATTATGTAAGAGGTTTTTTGTTATTATTTTAAGTAAAAGTGTAAATAAATAGTAGTTTATATAGTAGTTTATTTAAATAGTTGAGTTAGGGTTAGTGTTAGTGTTAGGGTTAGGGTTAGGGTGGGTTAGGGTTAGGTTAGGGTTAGGGTTAGGTTTAGGGTCAGGGTCAGGGGTTAGGGTTAGGGTTAGGGTTATGGTTACTGTTAGGGTTAGGGTTAGGTTTAGTGTTAGGGTTAGGGTTAGGGTTAGGGTTAGTGTAGGGTTAGGGTTAGATTGGGTTAGGGTTAGGGTTACTGTTAGGGTTAGGGTTAGGGTTAGGGTTAGTGTTAGGGTTAGGGTTAGTGTTAGGGTTAGGGTTAGGGTTCGGTTTTCAGTTTGAGTTAGGGTTAGGGTTAGGGTTAGGGTTAGGGTTACTGTTAGGGTTAGGGTTACTGTTAGGGTTAGGGTTAGGGTTACTGTTAGGGTTAGGGTTACTGTTAGGGTTAGGGTTAGGGTTACTGTTAGGGTTAGGGTTACTGTTAGGGTTATGGTTAGGGTTATGGTTAAGGTTAGGGTTAGGGGTTGTATTTTTCTGAAAAAATACAATGTTTTATTTTATATTTTTTGTTTAAAAAAAAAATTTTTTTTTTTTTTTACAAGAAGTTAATTGTTATTATTTAAAGTAAAAGTTATATGTGTAAAAAAAATAAACATTTAAAATATAGTTAAAACATATATATATTATAAAGACATGTATATATTTATTTTATAAGTTTATATGTTATATATATATTTATTTTTATTTTTTTAATACATGGGTTGGGGGATAGAGTTTGGGTTAAAGAGTTAGGGTTAGGGTTAAGGTTAGGGTTAGGGTTAGGGTATGTCTAAAATAAAAGTATATACATTAAAATAAAACAAAACAATTTATAGTTTTTATATAAATTTCTTTTTTTTTTGTGTAAAAAGTATATATATTTTCTAATGTATATATTATGTAAGAGGTTTTTTGTTATTATTTTAAGTAAAAGTTATATGTGTAAATAAATAGTAGTTTATATAATAGTTTATTTAAATAGTTGAGTTAGGGTTAGTGTTAGGGTTAGGGTTAGGGTTAGGGTTAGGGTTAGGGTTAGGGTTATTGTCAGGGTTAGGGTTCGGGTTCGGTTTTCAGTTTGAGTTAGTGTTAGGGTTAGGGTTAGGGTTAGGGTTAGGGTTAGTGTTAGGGTTCGGGTTCGGGTTCGGTTTTCAGTTTGAGTTAGGGTTAGTGTTAGGGTTAGGGTTACTGTTAGGGTTAGGGTTAGGGTTACTGTTAGGGTTAGGGTTAGGGTTAGGGTTAGTGTTAGGGTTAGGGTTCGGGTTCGGTTTTCAGTTTGAGTTAGGGTTAGGGTTAGGGTTAGGGTTACTGTTAGGGTTAGGGTTAGGGTTAGGGTTACTGTTAGGGTTAGGGTTACTGTTAGGGTTAGGGTTAGGGTTACTGTTAGGGTTAGGGTTACTGTTAGGGTTAGGGTTAGGGTTAGGGTTAGGGTTCGGTTTTCAGTTTGAGTTAGGGTTAGGGTTAGGGTTAGGGTGAGGGTTACTGTTAGGGTTAGGGTTAGGGTTAGGGTTACTGTTAGGGTTAGGGTTAGGGTTAGGGTTACTGTTAGGGTTAGGGTTACTGTTAGGGTTAGGGTTAGGTTTAGGGTTAGGGTTACGGTTAGGGTTAGGGTTAGGGTTCGGTTTTGAGTTAGGGTTAGGGTTAGGGTTAGGGTTAGGGTTAGGGTTAGGGTTACTGTTAGGGTTAGGTTTAGGGTTACTGTTAGGGTTATGGTTAAGGTTAGGGTTAGGGGTTGTATTTTTCTGAAAAAATACAATGTTTTATTTTATATTTTTTGTTTTAAAAATTTTTTTTTTTTTTTTTTACAAGATGTTAATTGTTATTATTTAAAGTAAAAGTTATATGTGTAAAAAAATAAACATTTGAAATATAGTTAAAACATATATATATTATAAAGACATGTATATATTTATTTTATATGTTTATATGTTATATATATATTTATATTTATTTTTTTAATACATGGGTTGGGGGATAGAGTTTGGGTTAAAGAGTTAGGGTTAGGGTTAAGGTTAGGGTTAGGGTTAGGGTATGTCTAAAATAAAAGTATATACATTAAAATAAAACAAAACAATTTATAGTTTTTATATAAAATTTTTTTTTTTTTTGTGTAAAAAGTATATATATTTTTTAATGTATATATTATGTAAGAGGTTTTTTGTTATTATTTTAAGTAAAAGTGTAAATAAATAGTAGTTTATATAGTAGTTTATTTAAATAGTTGAGTTAGGGTTAGGGTTAGGTTTAGTGTTAGGGTTAGGGTTAGGGTTAGGGTTAGGGTTACTGTTAGGGTTAGGTTTAGGGTTACTGTTAGGGTTAGGGTTAGGGTTATGGTTAAGGTTAGGGTTAGGGGTTGTATTTTTCTGAAAAAATACAATGTTTTATTTTATATTTTTTGTTTAAAAAATTTTTTTTTTTTTTTTACAAGAAGTTAATTGTTATTATTTAAAGTAAAAGTTATATGTGTAAAAAAATAAACATTTGAAATATAGTTAAAACATATATATATTATAAAGACATGTATATATTTATTTTATATGTTTACATGTTATATATATATTTATTTTTATTTTTTTAATACATGGGTTGGGGGATAGAGTTTGGGTTAAAGAGTTAGGGTTAGGGTTAAGGTTAGGGTTAGGGTTAGGGTTAGGGTCCCACAAGGATCCCTCCCCCCATGATTCTGTGGTGAAAGTGTGTGGTCCAGTTCAAGGCGCATCAGCTTTAGAAACAGCTGGAAGTTGGGTTAGGGGTAGGGTTAGGGTTAGGGATCTTCTCCAAACTGTGGTCTGGAGAAGATCCCGAGGAGCTGACCAAGATTCACGAGGACCTTTCTTATTTCAATGTTCAGGCTGAAACTCTTGAGTTGGATTCTTGCTTTCAACCTTGATTCACTTCGCCAATGGAGAAGTGAGACCCTTTCATTTGTGGTAAAGAAGTTCTACAGAAGAGTCGCTCTAATTTATAAGGATGTTTCTAAATAAAGCTGCTGTTATAATCGTACCTTTGTCATTACAACTCACCTTTGCTGGTGCTTCAGGAAACTGCAGATAAATGCCAGCCTATGTGGAACATTTGAAGCTTCATGAAACCGTGTCCTTGTTTTAGCTCAGCAGCTGCAGTGTGGAACAACAAAGCCTATTCCACCAGCACGCTGAGAAGGAAGTGCTCGCACTTTGTCCAAAGAATAGCAGGGATTCCCTAAGACCAGCAAACAAACAAATCAAATGTAATAAAGCTTCAGAAAAGGAAATGGCTTCACAAGCCTTAAGAATCTGGCACGGTGTCGCAGCATTACGACATTGGACATATGAAAATATTTTAAACTTTTCCAATATGTTCAAGCCCAAATGTATTTTATGGGGTAAAACAGTAGCTTCATATTTTAATCTGTGGGGGAAAATAATGAAATATTAAATTAAAAAAATGTTCATGATTGTTCAAATCGTAATCACATGTATTGTTAGTTATTAGTAGCGCTGGAGGAGGAGTCTTCATGAAACTCATGAGCTCAGTAGGTGGCGCTCATTTAGTGCCATCCATTGGGAAATGAGGACACGGTTCGATGAAGCCTCACGAGTCCATCACTAGTGTCTAGTGTCACAGGTCCAGGCCTGAGGCCACGCACGTCCCTCCTGGTCTGCGGGTGGCCGACACGCTCCGCACCACGTCACTGGGATGTTGCCTTGGAAACACGAGGTCAGCACTGGAATACCAAAGCTTTATTTTGAAAATAGTACTTGTATAAATACTATATCAGAAAACATGCAAATATTCAAAAATACAAAAAAAAAAAAAACAGGTACAAAGGAAACCTTTTTTTTCCTTCAGATTTTCAGCACAGGAGTGGCAGAGTTATTGCTACTGGCTGGAGAAGCCGGTCCTGAGTGAAACCGGCCGCACAGTCCAACTAGACCGTGCTTTAAACAGAAAAGGAAACGTATCACAGCAGAGTCACATTCCCCTCGACAGCCAGGTGAGTGTCATGGAGACTGTGAGGAATGTGAAGAGACCACGCGGCTGAAGTGGCCAGCACCAGCGGGACTCAGGAGCTGAGTGTTGGCCGAGACCATTTCCCTTGGGCTGTGAAGGAAGCGATGCAGGGTCACAGATGCTGGGCCCTCCTGCAGCTGCTCGGCGTGCAGCGTTGGGGTCCGATAAAAAAAAGTCAGAAGTGAACATTTCAGCACGTCATGGCACCAGGAGGAGGTGCGCGTTGACCCGCAAGCAACAGAGCGATAGTCGGCGCTTTAAAACCCTGGAAAGGCTTCTTAAAAAACCAAAGCCTCGGGAGGAAGGTGGGGACTTAACCTTGGAGCAGGCTCTTCTGCGTGTTGCAGCCGTTCTGATCTTCCTCTCCATTCTGAGGGGAGCCTGTCGACAGACAACACAGCTGTCACACACCGTGGACCACGACTTCTGACGGCTGCCAACACTGCGGCCGCAGCCTCTCGGCAGATCCCCAGGACTGGTGCACCAGTGCAGGGGTTTGACGTGGCTCATGTGACCAGCCGTGAGCTGGAACCACACTGAGCGCCTCAAGAGTGTCATCTCTCAAGCCACCGGACCTTGACTCAACTTCCAGTTCTCGCTCTTCACCCGACCTGCAACGCTGCAGTCTCCAGCTGACCATCAGCACAAACCTTCTCATTGCTCACGGCGTCACTGGCACCGAGCAGCACGTCCGCGTCTCCTTCCCTCATCAGGACACATGCTGCACTTTCTAAATGTTAGTTAAATACTCGGTGTAATGAGCCCAAGCGGACAGCAGATGGCAGTAGCGCCCCGGAGACGCGTGACCACGGGAACGATCGGAACGCGACAGTGAACGTGGGGGACCATTGACCAGGGCCATTACCTTGTACTTTATCACATCAAAACCTCCGTGTGCGGCCTGTCTGAAGCGGGGCGGGTCACCACACACACGGAGGCCGGAAGGTTGCACCGCCCTCTAAGCGGGTGAGTGGAGATGTGGCCTCACCCCAGCCGTTGGTGGAGACGTCCCGGTTGCAGATCTCGTTGGCCAGTCTCTCGAAGTACTCGGGCAGGTCCGCGTACTCGTCGCCATAAGAGATGACCTTGATGCCCTTGTCCAGCATGTTGTCGCGCAGCTTCTTGAACTCGCCCACGTCCTCGCGCCGCACCAGCATGAAGTGCTCCAGGTCCGACTTGTGCTTCACCGCCTCCAGAAAGAGGGCCTGGAAGGTGGTGTCGTCCACCGTGCGCCCGCAGCCCAGGAACACGAAGGACTTGGTCTCGTAAAGCTTCTGGATCTCGCGCTGGCGGGCGGGCACAGAGGTGGAGCACACTGTTCACCTGAGCCTGACTGGAGGCGGACGCAGCCGCGCGGGCGCTCACCATCACTTCAGTGTTGCGCAGTACATTCTGGTAGCCAGCAGGGTGCAGCACGATGCCGCAGGGGTTGGTGTAGACGCCGTGGATGTGCAGGACGCTCAGCCGGCGCTTCTCCTGAGCCCACTCCAGCACCTAAACACACACACACAAGCGCGCATGCATTTTCCAGGCCAGTGCACACAAACCTGTTGGGACTGGGCTGAAGAAGAACCCGCAGTGAACAGCAGTGGCAGGACAGACAGCACATAAATACCAGGAGCAGGGGGCCAGCGCCGGGATACTGCGGCTCCGCCCCGACCAAAGGCAGTGACGTGTGCCAGAGCGTTCAGGAAGAATGTGTCAAAACCACAAATATTGACCCTGAAGACACACTTGCCTTTTTCGCTCTGCTCTTTAAGCAAAGGCAAATATTTCCAATCAATAAAATGTGACGGCGGCTGAGTAACAGCCGGGTGACCTTTGACACCAATCCACCTGCCCCACACGGACGGCTCCTGCTGCCACAGTGCACGGCTCACGCGTACCTTCTTCTCGTCTGTCAAGTCCAGCGACTCCAGCTTGGTGCCCTGGTGGGCCGCGTAGATCTCCAGCAAGTTGTCGAAGTTGGTGGTGAGGACCAGGGCGCCGCTCTCCATCAGCTGCAGCACCGAGCGCAGCAGATGCTTCCCGGCGTTCTCCATCTTGCTCTCCAAATCGTCAAACACCTCATACAGGCAGTCTTTGAAGAAGGTGGAGCGCACGTTGCCCGTCCTCTGCCAAACACACCAGACATGAGATGTGCCGAACATGAGTCAGACACACATCCAGGTACTGAGACACGGCGCGGATTTACAGCCCTGCGTGTGTATTTAAGATCCCCATTTGTGCTTTATTGTACCTGCAGTTCCTCTTGTGCCAACACTGTACAACAACACCAACAGACCCTCTGCATTATACTGTTGCTCCTCTGCTGGAATTTGATGGAATCAACTTGCAACAAGAGCATCACTCCCACATGGATTCATCACACAGCAGTCCAACCTTCAAGCTCCTTGAGAGGAACGGCATCGCGCTTCAAACTGGCTCCAAGAAAAACACGTGAGACTCGGCGAGGACGTTTAAAAGGCATTGATGGCCTTAAATGTCTGCAGTGGATCAACAGAGCAGCCTTCATTTTTCATGAACAATTACTTGATAATTATTGGCATAAAACAAGACACTAGATGAATTCTTTCTTTCTGAAGACCGAAAAAAAAGTGTACGATTGTACTATTAAAAATACGATTAAAAGTTGAGTTTAAGTTAACATTTTCCAAGCTCCGTGGGGGGTGCTCTCTGTTTACAAATGATGGCAGGCTTCATTGAAAAGGTCGTGATCTGAAGGGTTTAGAGCAGAGAGCACCATCCACTGGACTCTGAAACAGGGAGGACACCGTTTCATGAAGCTTCATAAGCCCGTCGCCAAGTGTCAAACGTGAACTGACTGTACTGTGTTGAATTGTTCACTTGACTGTCGACGGCGTTCAGGCTCACCTAAACGCTCACCTAAAGCTTGTGTCCAGTATCCAGGAGAGAATAGTACAATAGTATCCGGGGGATATTGAGGCAGTTATGGAGAGAGAGGCTGCATCACAGGCAACTTCATTCCTGCACATGCTGATTATGAAGATGAGGCTTAGCTTTGAGAGGGTTCGGCCTGAAGCGCTACCTGGACGGGTCGGCACCTCTGTGTGACATAACAGGCGTTTGTTTACAAAACACCTGAGGCAGCCAGTTTGAGATGATCTGAGAATAACGTCCCTCTGGTAGCGTACGAATAAAGCTTTAGTGATCAAAGAAAAGAGGTGACGCAGTCTAGCTACCATGAATCTTTGTGTGAAGCGATTGCACCTGAAACGTCCAACTTATCCACCTGCAACAGGAAGCTCTGCAATGTAATTGGATTGGAGTTGACCATGTGACCAGAGCAAGTGGCTTAAAATAAAAGGCTCAATTGAAGGTGCAGGCCGTTGCGCTCTTTAAAACACCAGTCCAAAAGGCAGGCACGAGACCACTCACTGACTTGAACTTTCCTGGCAGCCTTCACAAGTACTGCACGTGAGGAAGGGGAAACATCACGGGAAAAGTGGACGGCAGAACTGAGGAAAGCTCCATTCACAACTGGGATAAAAACAAAAAAAGAACAGCAGCGGCACCTCAATTATCTCAACAGTGACTCAGGAGTAATGATGTTGAGGGCAGGCTGAGAGATGGAATCAGCCAAGATGGTCAGCATCTTCGCTGGAGGCTCAGTGTCCTGCGTGAACATCTCGTCCTGACTGACGCAGTGTAGCAACAGTGCAGCTCTACCTGATGTGCATCCGCTTCTGCTTTACTGCACATTCACAATGGGCCAAGCCGTCTCTTGACACGGTGTCGTCTGCTCCAACTCACACAGCTGTTTTGAATTTGCATCAACACCATTTTCCCACCCAAACACCTGCTCAAGGGCATAGGTGTTCTCTGTGAATCGTGCCACAGCTTGTAGCTCCAGGTGCTGCTGAAGGTAAACTAACCGGCTGTAAACAGGTTGAAATAGAGAAGTGAGCGGCCGGAAAGGAGAAGTGCCAGAGCCTGGTGACCGTGAGGATCCCAGGTCAGTCCCTCGGCTGACTCATGAGGATTATGGCCGGCATCCTTTCCACAGGAAGCAGATAATGATCCACGTCTGGAGGCCACTGCCTCACCCGACCCAGGTTATGTAATGCAAGTGTAGCGAGGGGAATAAAGGGCTAGGACATCATCCACTTCCTGCTCTGACTGTGTTGAACTTATAACTAAAGACACACCTCGTGGAGACGCCCTCTTTAAGACGACCAGAGCCACAGCAGCGCCCCCACTTGTTTGATCGGGCCATCAGCAAGTCCGCCCGGCACACCAGAGCCTTGATGCTGAATCATGCCTCGCAGCTATCTGAGCCACACGTCACAAAGTAGGGTGATAAGACCCTCCGCAACAGCCAGCTTTTACACTGCCTTTCCACTGCGTTACAATATCAGGAAAAGCAATAGATTAATCATAAATGAAGCGTCACGGTGACAACGCCTCCCATAGTGACCACAACTTCCCCCTGCATCGACTTCCTCCTGTGCAAGTCAGTTGCTGCGACCTTAGCCGTCTGGACAGCAGAAGACTATGTTTTGCTAGCAGAAACTGAAAACTACCGAAATCTACTGTGAAAACCACAACTTGTTACATAATGGGACGGACATTTTGCCAAACATTGCGTCATCCAGGCGAAGCGTAATGTCATGTTACGAGCCTCCAAATATTCGAGGCAGCTGCACCAGTCGGGTAAACATTTCCCTTGAGAGGAACGGCATCTTGCTTCAAATTGGTTCCAAGAAAAACACGTGTGACTCAGCGAGGACATTTAAAAGGCATCGATGGATGGGTTTATTCGAATTCTTCCTGTGGCACTGCTAAGTGGCAAGTCAGCGTGGCAGCAGTGCGACTCCTGTCACCTGAAGATAAGATAGTGGACGTGCTCAAACCAACAAGACAGCAAACCTTCCCAGGTTTTTAGGCATGATTGAGCCAACCTGACGTAATACGGGGCATGAAAGTGTGTCAAGTCACTGTAGGAAAACCCTTTCAAAGTTCTGAAAGCAGATTAGCCTCATAGCCTGTTTGCAGGTTGTGATTAATCAGCTGATCCACACTGGCATGGAAAGTGGGCCAGACACAAAAACAAAGGTGTTTTTACTGGGTTGGACAGTCAAGAGTCAAACAGCCCGAATCTGCATGGAGAATCAGTTTGACTACGGTGGGGGGACTGGGGAGACTGGCTGAGTGACAGCAGGTCTCGTGAGAACGCATGTCCCGGGGTCGCACACGTGTTTACACTGCAGCGATATGCTTGCCTGTTGGACAGTAAAGGCCTCTGCAAGTCAGCGTCATCACCTGCCACATCTGAAGCAAAACTAAACCTGACGAAGGGTGTAGTTAGCGTGCGATTACTCTGATGAAATACTGCGGGTGACACAGCGCGTGTTTAGTTTGAATCACAGGTGCAAAAAGTTCCAATGATTCCACGTTTTTTCTCGGCTGGAGCAAAGCGGAGCTGAAGAGAACACGGTGTCTTTTCAGCACTGGTTCCCAGAACTTCCTGATCACACTGCACACTGGCTGACAAAACAGTTCTGGAGTAAAAGGACGATTTCTGCGCGAGGACCAATGGCCATTGTTATTCAGACCAGACTGCATAGCGGCTTATCCGGCTAACTAGCAATCAAATGTAAGGAGGGCAAGCTAAAGATTAGCGAGGATATGATCCATTCAGTCTTACCGGAGAAAGCTTCTGAATGAGGTCATGGGCCACATGTACCAAATTCTTATCCTCCTGCATGTGCTTCTGGAAGCGACGACTCTCCTCCTCTTCTAAAAGGTCAAAGTCATTGGCAGCATCCAGCAAGGCCTGAATGAGACCTTTCCAGGAGCGTAGAGCCGGGACCTGAGGGGCCACAGCCGAGCTGACCCCGGTGCCGATCACCAGCACCAGCTCAGGGGCGCGCTTGGTCTTGAGGCTGGGCAGGAGCTTCCTTTGGGGGAGAAAAAAAAATAAACTCTACAAAGTAGATACACATCATTTTCCATGACATAAAATGTTTTTTGTTTGTTTGGGTCCTTATAGCAGCTTTTGATGGGGCTTTTTTTCTCCACATCAAAAGTTTTATACTCCAGTGTCTCTAGCTCAAACACTTCCTAACTGAACTCAGGATTTTGTTCTTTGTCAATTCATTTGTTTTCTCTTGTATTCTTACAATGAACGGCTCTGAGACTTCCGGATCCAGAAAACTAGCAAAGGTTTTTTTTTTTATCTTTAAGTTCTTTTGTCAGAGCTAATGCAGGCAAAATGATGAATATTGAACACACACATTGGTTAACAGACCTACAAACGACCAGTACGAGGGGACATGCGTCCAAACAGGTGTGACTCAAAGAGGTGCACCGAAGTATGGAGAGCATCCTCACCTGGGTTTCTTGGCGTTGGAATCCGCATCCAGAGAATCGGATGCCGGCCGCTTCTCGGTCTTCATCGCCACCGCAGAGGCCATTCACACACTGCAACACCAACAACACGCACGGTGGCTGAGGAACAAACAGCCGCAGGACAATGGCACCTTTATGAACTCATGACACGCGGTTCAAGCCACAATAGAAAAGTTTCAGGAAGAACCCAGGAAGCAGAGAATGGTTTGTCACTCAGACAGGAAACGCGCTGAACCCTCCACCAGCCTTTGTAAGGCACAGCTTCGTATAGCTTCCAAAACAAGTCGACAGAACTTTATCAGTGAACCGTGGTTCGGTGGCGACCGACAGATTCGCCGGACTCACCGGGCGAGGAACGTCGCGCAGAGCCGTCACAAGTCAACACGGCAGCCTCGGGAAGTGGAGTGGTGGAGTGGTTTAGAAAGTTGTTGTTGTTGTTGTTGTTGTCGCAGCCGCTGTAACGTCCGAGCTCGGTGGAGGACTCGTCGTCAGCTCAAGCGCCGGGAACTGGTCGGAGGGAGCAGCGGGCTCTCGCCGCTAGCATGCAGCTAGCTAACACTCTTCTACTCCGTGTGTGTGTGTCAGAGAGCCGGTCAAGTGCGCCAGATTCCAGACTCTCACTCGCCTTTTAACGCGCTTCTACCTGTCATACTGGGACACACGTCAAGCCCACCACCCGCCTGCGTGTTGGCGCCCTCTTCAACACGCTGCACGCTCCGCGAACGCTCAACTGCCGCGACGACTCCAGCGCACCTTCATATTATGGTTCGGCGGAGCAGTGAAAGAAGCCAGTGTTGCCTTCGCGTACCGAGCGACTACTCTGAAGCGATTTACAAGGCGCCGTACTTAATCCAATACCGAGCCAC
Source organism: Synchiropus splendidus (assembly GCF_027744825.2). Lineage (NCBI taxonomy): Eukaryota > Metazoa > Chordata > Actinopteri > Syngnathiformes > Callionymidae > Synchiropus > Synchiropus splendidus. The sequence goes on along the minus strand of NC_071341.1, from coordinate 25,130,320 downwards.
TCGAAACATTTACACCGTTGATTGAAACTTCACTACAGTCGCAGTTGAAATAACGAACAACAGCGACTCATGCTTGCGCTACATTAGGCTCCTTAATCAACGTGGAAAAGTTAGGAACTTAGATTTACGGAAGAAACTTGAACGCATCAGATAGACTTCTTCGCCTTGACTCCTTTGGACGTTACGTCAAAAGGGTAAATAACAATGGTAAAGTATCTATACAGCAAACCAATGTCATTACGTCACACCAAAAATAACGCAGTAGATATATGTAGAATCACTCAAAACTGCCATAAGGTACCGGTCAAACGGTTCCTGTTAGAACAATATGGTGGTCTTTACTGCCACCGTGTGTTGAAGATGTAATTCATGTCAGGAGAGGAACTTTTTTTCCTCCTTGTTCATGACTCATTTGAACAGTGCGTGCGACCCGAGATATTCGTTTTCGACACGTATCACAAAACACATTTTCCTTCAATAAACGTGTTGTGCCCATTTATTTTACCATTTTATCATGAATGGAAGCATCACCACACCATAGTTTCCATAAATATATTTAATCATTTCACTGAGATTTGGTTTGTAAAGCAAATGTTCTCACATTTAGTTTGAACACAAACCTGCCAAAGCCAACATTTTCAATCAACACATTCCTGCGTGTCAGTAATGTACAGTCCAGAATTGGAAAGCATTTCATTGCCACTGTGCAAAGTCATTATCAAGATTTCACAGACCATAAAAAAAGCTCCTTGTTAATTCAACAACAAGAGGAAAGGCATTCAGGCTCTGTTCACTAGCAAAACCACGCGTTCACCCACAATCATCTGCAGGAACCTCAGGTCCATTTGTTTTCCTCATGAATTCAGATTTAAGAACATGAAAAACCCTTTTCTAATCCACAAAAGCAATGATCACTCATAACCCAGTTCGAGGTGTCGCCAGCAGTGTGTTGCTACAGTGATGTTCCTCTGGTATGTTGACGGCTGCTCCCCAAACATGGGACTCCAATCAGTAAGACAGGAATAGGTTTTGTAGTCATTATGTAATTAACAAGCCTTCAATAGTATTTGTTAGTGGTTATTTACTTCATAACTTCTGTGGTTATTACTTGGAATGTAGACGTCCCAATACAAGCCATTCAATTTAATGGATAAGTGACGTAATATCACACAAATCCTAGTCAGTCTTTAAATAAAACACAGGGAAACTACCTCTCTCCTGTCTTTTCTTGAGATATTAGAGATGTAATTAGCCGCCGCATCGTTGTTATTAAGGTGACTGGCAGCTGGAGCTGGAACGGCTTCTCCACCTGTGATGGTTTGGTGTGATCTCGCTGGCTTGATTTCCAAATCATCAGGTGCCACGGTGCTGCAGCAAGGTCAATCCCTGCATTGCTTTGCGTCTCACTGGAGACAGCACCTCTAGACGGAAATGGAGCCTTCTCTGAAGTTGGTCTTCCCGATCAGAACATTGAGAAGGACTGCCTTGCCCTCGCGGCTCTCTTTCTGGGCCTGCTGGATGATGTCCGACAGTCTCTCCTCATCTTCACGCCCGACACGGTAGCCCTTCCCACCGTAACCGTCGGCCACAGTGTGATAATCTGCAAGATTCACAGCCATGAGAATCAACCACGAGCAATGAGGCGGAGCGTCGGCAGGAGGAGACGTACCGGTGAAAGCAAGGCCACACGCCACGTTGCTGCCCAGGATGGGAACCTGCTCTCTGGAAATCTGACTCCAACAGGCGTCATTCCCCACCACCGCTATCACTGGTGTCTGGGAGAGGAAAACACCAGGTAGAAGGACAGACAAGTGGAATCAAAGCAGAAAATTAGACAGCAAATACTCGCTGATTCATGCTGCTAATCTGATGAGCAAGCAAAACCTACAAAGCACACGCAGGTAAACACAAATCCCAGTCACTGCACACTGCATCATTTTCATTCACTATTTAATCTCCCATTTGTTCGAAGTGCTTTTTCAAATGTAACCAAATTCATCTACGGGTTGCTGGACCACTTGCACCTTTTATTCTTCAGACCCGGGTCCAAACATGAAGAGATTTTGTTGAAACGTCACACAACTAAAACGGTTGTTTCACCTTGTGTCTCGTGAAGGTATCAAACTCGGCAACGCTGTATCCCAACGATCCGTCCCCATAGACGATCCAAACCTGAGAAGTAGAACAAGAAACATTTACACCACGAAACTGTGTTTCTGCACTTTGATCGTGTTACCTCGGATTCAGGTCGACACAGTTTGGCCCCGAGAGCGAAGCCTCCTCCGACTCCCAGGGTCCCAAATGCCCCTGGAACAGCAAAATAACATGGCCACGCCGCTACGAACAAGGGCAACATGAAAACAACAGGAGGCTAAGTACCTGGATCCAGCCAGCGCAACGGTCCTCTGGGTCTCATGATGTAGGCAGCACTTCCCACAAAATCACCGCCATCAGCAACGATGATACTGTCATCTGACATGAGCTCGTCCACCAGGTGGAGAACCTTCAGGGGGTTCAGGTGATGCTCCGTCTTCTCATCAGCCTTTGATCTGGAGCAAATCAAGTCAGACGCTCTTCTAAATGAGGCCAACAACCTCAAGCCAGCGGACAGTTCGCGGTGATATCACTGCACTGTTGTACATGCCAGTGTAAGATGGCATGAAAATAATCACCAGCAACCTGGAGCGCAACTGTGAGTCCACAGCTCAGTTCAGACACAAAAAAATCTGACATGAAAGGACAAATTCATGTTGATAATTGCTTCGTAATATATGTATATTATATTTAATAATCATAAAATCTTGCCAATGGCCACATTACTTTGACTCTGAGTCCAAGCTCACATAATAATCTGAAATCCTTCAGTGTTTTCACCACAGACTTAATAGAATCTGGTGATAAAAATGCTGTCATTTTGCCCCTGAAGAGGTTTCGCAGTGGGCAGTTCTTGGAATAATTGGGGGCGGAGCATTCCAGGACTAACGATAAAGATAACCTTGGAGATGATCAAACTTGAGGTTAATGAGAGATGGACTTCTCCAAAGCTTCTGGCAACAAGTGGTTTGGCATCGACTCATTCTCAGACCCACTTGCCTGTTTGTTTTCTCTTTGGTCACGTCTCCTGCTTTAAGGGCCTGCAGCCACTCTGCAGGACAACCATGGCCCTTCAGGCCTTCAGCGAGCCGGACTAAAAACGACCCGGCGTCTCCTGAGATAGAGAAAAACACTGACTTTCATGACTGAAAAGAAAAAGACAAGCACGTGTCACACAAACCTTGGATGGCAACAGTGGGTTTCCAGAACATGTCGGAATTCTTCATCAGCTGCGACTGGTCTCTGTTGACGGCGATGATCTTGCTGCGCCGGCTCAGAACTCGACCGTAGCTCATTCGGAAGTCACACACGGTGCCTGCCACGACAAGTTTCATTTGATCACCAAAGTCAAATTTCAATCACTTTAAAGTGGCTTTACGAGTCTGAAATTTCCACTTAGAGGCCACAAAAACATTTTGGAACACTAAGGAAAAGTGGAGCTGACCAGCCAGGACCACCAGGTCCGCCTCCTTCAAAGCATCACGTCGGTTCTGCCTGATGTGGATGGGGCTGTCTTTACCCAGCAGGCCACGTGACATCCCTCCTAGGAAGCAGGGGAGGCCCAGACTCTCCAGAGCTTTTCTGTGGAGATGTGGAGGCCCACATAGTTGCTAGACAGAACAATACAAGCGGCTATTTCAGCCCAGGCGGTCAGGGTTCCTTCTCACCGCACATCGTCTGCTGGCGTGGGAGGTAGAGTTGCTTGGCTTCCCAGTACAAAGACAGGCTTTTTGGCTCGACTCACCAGCTCTATACATGTCTGCACCTGAAACAACCAATCACATCCGTGACCAGGATGCACTCCAAACGATTCCACCACCGTCTTCTGAATTGTGGGACTTGTGACCATTACAATGTGTTTAAAGTTGATTCTGAGGAGCGACCTGGTTAATAAACATTATCAATCCACCTCTTTGAGACCGGTCATAATACACTTTTGCTATCGAAACAACTTGATTAATATTCAAGTAAAAACTATTTCTTCCACTGAATGTCCGACAGATAGGTATTTGAATGGTGAAGACTTAAAATGGAGCCTCGGAGAAACAATACGCATGATGATATTCAACCAGGTGAAAACTGTGGCATTAGCTACTGTGCACCATAGGTTCAGAATTCATTCATTCAAGTATTGAGAAGTGACTTTGGATCGGTTTTGATCTACAAGGTTGGACTTCAGGCTGATGGGTCGCTTTTAGTCAAGCGACACTAAACCAAGAAATAAAATAATGAAACAATGCTGCCCACTACTGGAAACTTTTTGCAGCAGCCCCATGTTATTTATCCAGTCAAAACAACGCGGGAGCAGACTGTATCACACAAGCGCCAGAAATGACAAATTCGACCCGCATTTCAAATGTATAACGTCTTTTATTTCAAATAAATAAATACATAATAATAATAATAACCAGTGGCCCACTGGGCTCCAACATCAATTCTAAATCCCCAGAAATAAGCACAATACTGAACCTTTCAGAATCCACATGCAGAAACTATTAATTTGAAGCTCGAGGAAAACAGAACAGGAGTTCACTTTCTACAGCTAATATAGGCAGAAAAAAACTGTCCACACACCCTTAAAATGTGGCTCAATCTCAAATATTCTCATGAAAATATCATTCTGTGGTTTAAAAGGGCTGGCTGCTTTGAACGAGCACAAGCAAATACAAGTGATATTTTTGCTTAGTGTTTACAAGAAACCAAACTTTAGTCTCGACAGTTTCAACATGTCATTTCTTAACATAATTGGAAACAGAGAATGTCTTCTGTAATTGTACCAAACAATAAATAAACCATCAATATCTGTCGGTCACACACCACAAAACTAATGCTGTCATGCTGATGTTAAAACAACCAATATCAACTGCAGTGCAAAAGACATGCAGCTGTGAGGTCTCATCCTAAGGAAGCAGGAATTTGTCTTGGGTCTTTACCAAAAACTGTGGCAACTAATTGTAAAAGAGGAAGCGAATAAAGCATACCTGAGAGTCTGAGGCCAGTGGGATGTCAACAGGAAGTGGGGAAACGTCTCGTATCTCCCACGCTCCGGCGAAAAGGTTACTAAGGTGGTTGGTGAGGTACCTGGAAAGAACAAACCAAAACTTTCACACGAGAAAAATGTTTCTACCAAACACTACCACTAAAAACACAACACATACTACATTAGGTTTTTTATGAAAGTAAGAATTTCAATCTAAAGAACCTTACCATGACACTATCTGCCCCATCAGGCCTTTGGGTGGGTTTTTGACGGCAAACTCTTTAGACACCAGGTGGAAGGGGTAAAGGGTGTCGATGGGGAACTCTATAAACACAGGACCGGGAGTTCCAGACTGGGCGACGGCCAGAGCTCTCCGTATAGTAGGCACGATTTCCCTGACGGTCCTGATGGAGGCACAGAACTTGCACAGTGGTTTGAACAGAGACATCTGGTCGATGTCTTGTAGCGCTCCTCTGCCCTGAAAACAAACAAGGCCAGACAGAAATGAGAACTAGGATGAAATGATGACGTCAGTTTTCATCGACACCAGCACCATTTTGGGGTGTGTGAATTTGACAGCACCTGCAGAAGTGTGCCAGCAGCGCCACCAATGAGCAACAGCGGGGATTCGGCCATCTGAGCGTTCTTCACCGCCGTCACTGTATTGGTGAGGCCTGGACCTGCAGTCACAGCTGCCACGCCCACGGTACCTGATGACGGAGATAGACGCTGTGAGGATGTCTGCGGCCAGGTCAAAGGGCACCACCTGTTCGGATACATTATTCATCATGGCGTTCTGTTTCACTCACAGCTCCACAACTTACTCACGTCATGAACTATTCTTCTCCAACCCTTGCCATGTTCGTAATAGGCTGAACAGATTTTTTTTAACTCAGTGCAGCGGGTATTGTTGGGGCCTATAATGAGACCGGGTTTTACCTGAGAGGCGGGCCACTGCGTCTGCAGCGAAGACAGCAGTAGCTTCATGTCTAGTGTCCACAATCCGAATGCCCATCTTCTCACAAGCCACCAGAATGGGTGAGATGTGTCCACCGACCAGGGTGAAGACATACTTGATTCCGTGGGCACGGAGGACCTCGGCCACACTTTCACCTCCATGACGTGGACTCTTTGTCTCTGTCTACAAGAAGATCAACGGAAACATCTAAAATTGTTTGGAACGTTTGCAGCACCTGACCTGATAAGATAGCTGACACCATTGTATCATACTAGTCCCTCTATAATACGCTGTAAGTTCACGTCTGCTGACACCTTCTAAAACCTCCCATTATCTTATCTTGACTTGTTTCACAACTACAGTTCAAGGAGATGAGCCCAGGAGAAGGCCACATCACCTGCAGCAGAAACACTACAAAGCCGGTCAAAGATTACCGTCCTGATCTTTCACCTCTACATCTTGGATGGACACAGAGGAACACCTTCTGAATAACATATGAGGCACCAGTCAAACACACCAGAAATACAACACAACAGTGGAGGGACCTACCTTGTGAAACAACCGGTAAAACAGCCCAAGTTTGTAGGCAGCAAGCGCTAGTCCACAGGTCGTCACGAAGGCTGACCCTCCCAAAATGACAAGGGAAAGTTCCATTTTAGGAAAATAAAAATGACTTCACCAAAGCAACAGTCGCAAACTTCAGCAGTGAAGTGGCTAAGCTAAGATGCTAATGTCAAACGGCTGCACGCGCATGTCAAAAGTAAGTCGATGCATTTAGAGGACCCAACAGGTTCGAAATGACTAATCGTTACTATTCCACTGACTGTTCTAAAGGTCACCCAGCGGCCTGACGGGACTCGGACCCAGCAGGGCTGCTGCTCGGCGCCTACAACAGAAGCCCAAGTAGTTGTGCCGAGGTTGCACTTCCGGGTTTTCCTGTCAAAATTAACCCTTACAAGTGGCGACCCCAACACGGTGGAGTCTCCTGTGCCGTTACAGCACATGGAGCATATCTGAGGCAGCACAGCTTTGCTGGAGTTTTGGAGCCCATACGAAAGATAATGCGTTTACGTTTACCTCTCATCTTAACGTGCCGGCTTTTATTTTGGCGCGCCATTTTTCATTAATTCCGGTTGGGCTAAACGACTTCATGGTAATCGAAAAACATTTGGAATGAAATTCTTATAATGTTGTTTGAATTTGAATTGCTGGGATAAATTGCTTGTTTGTTGTTTGTTTCAGTTTGTTCGTTTAAAAAATAAAAATATCACATGCAAACACAATTAAATAAGCGTTTTTTTTTTCGTGATTCACGCAGCACAAACAGCCGGAGGCTGCTTCGTTGCATAAACCACACCATTCCTTAAATTGTCGTTCTTCGGGATTTTCCGGTTCGGATTCCGCTTGTTTTCTCTATGTGGTTGTTCGGTATACATCGGCGCTATTCGGCCTTTATCGTCGGGACTCCGATCCAAGGCGCTGCAAACAGTGAACAGTAAATAATGGAGCTGTCACTGTCGTGACGTCAGAGAGGCCACGCCTCTCGAACCGTTCCTCGCCCAGACGCGTGAAACGGAGACTGTCCTCGCACCACGTGCACAGTAGCACACGCGCACACACAGGTCTGGACAGTTCTGGAGCTGTTTTCCGGAACCGTCTTTCTCCGAATGATCCACTGCCTGGGTGGAAGTGAGTCGTGAAACCCAACATCCAGCACGTGACTGACACCTCAGGTGCCGAGTGTCTGGAGGAGATAACTGTTGAGGAACTTTAGCAAACTCAACCATTCCGGATCTTACGCTTGTTGCATTCTTTCGTCTCATTTAACCAGTCACTCTCCAGCGCCTCTATTACCTGGACGTCACTACACCAACAGCGTGTTGAACTACTATAACACATGGTCGCGGACTTGCTGGTCACGTGACTCCGCCGCTCCGCTCCGGAGTTTCAGATGTAAGATGTCAAATGCTGCGGCGCGGAGTCTCCTCCCGCGGCTGTTGGCTGTTTGCTCAGCGCAAACTGAAACCTTCCCCGGAGACAAAACGAGAACGATCCCCGCCACAGGGGTTCGAGCTGCAGCGCACTCGCACTCAGGATGGGCAACTGCGGCGTCAAGGCGCGTCTCCTGTCGGTGCTCGACTACAAGACGGAGAAGTACATCGTGGCCAAAAACCACTGGGTCGGACTGTTGTACCGGCTCTTCCAGTTGTTCATCATCGGATACCTCATTGGGTAAGGAGCCGAGAAATTCATCCACCAAGCTGTTGTTTGTTTGAGACTTGTCATTTCAATGATATATAAATAAGCGAATGTAAACGTCAAATTAAAGTCATATATTCTTCCATGAAGTTGAGGCGACACTGCGGATGTAGACGTATATGAATGATGTTGGGTCTCTTCCCGCAGGTGGGTCTTCATCAGCAAGAAAGGATACCAGGAGACGGACGAGGCCATCCAGAGCTCCGTCATCACCAAGCTGAAGGGCGTCTCGGTCACCAACACCTCCCAGTCTGGTTTGCTGGTCTGGGGGCCCGAGGACTACGTCATCCCCGCCCAGGTGAGGCAATCAAACGTATACAGTTCAATGGGAGTCTTGAGTCCTTTGCTTTAATACGTGGTGTTCCTACTGCTCACAGGGAGAAGCCAATCTGTTTGTGGTCACCAATTCCCTGGAGACTCACAACCAGAAGCTGGGATACTGTGCCGAGGTAGGAGAGCCGACTGGTTACCAGAATCTGTCAGAGTATGGCAGTGAATCCAGCCACGCACAATGATACAGAGCCAGAGGTGACTGGGGCACAAGGAAACTAGCTTTCAGCCCCTCACCATGTTGGCAGCAGGCACGACTGTCCTGCACCAATACATGTCTGCTGCTGATGGATGGAACAGGCGAGGGCCTTTCATGGCTCTGCACTCTCTGCTGTTGTGGGAAGATTTGGTTTGTGCACGAGTGTGTCCAAGCATATCTGTTCTAGTGAGGACCAATTTTGGGGAAACACCTCCTTGTGGGGAGGTGTTTCACAAGGTTAACAACACTGATGGGTTTCCAGTGTGGTCCAGAGTCCTGGTTCAGGTGAGCCATGTGTTTTGGATGGTTAGTTTTAGGGTGACAGGCTGGGGAAAGGGTGATGGCCAGGAGAGGTCCCCACAAACCGAGCGAAACAAACACGTGTACGTGTGTGTGCAGAATGGTTTCCAACATACTCTGCAACATTCCTGCCATGTTGCTGTCGTCTGTGTCAGTAATGTTTGCAGAGCTGCATTTGGTGGTGAAGTATTTGGTTTAACGTAACAAGCGAGGCTCAAGCAGCGGACAGGAGGCTGCATAAACGCTAGTGTGGCGAGCCACAGGGCTCAGTGCTGTATAGTAATGACATCTGTGAGGTGGCACGGCTCCACTGGACTAACAGAGAGGCTCTAACCTCAGTACCTGAGGGTAGCCACAGGGAACGGGTCAAACTCCTGGGCGTCTGTGTCATATAAGCACAACCAGACAGGAACAGTCTCTACAACTCCTGAAGAAGAGGGAGCTTCTACTAACCACACGCTGGAACCACACTGAACAATGGCAGTGCAACTGTCTGCTTTCATCCAGGCGCATGACTCTATCTTCTGGTGATTGGTTGCTCTCCGTGTTATGGCTGCTGAGAAACCTTTAGCGACTTGTACTCTCTCCGTAAATATTGTGGAGAGTACGTACCATAATACGGTGGACTGGAGGGATGATCTTTGCCTTTCTGCTTTAAATGTGTGGCCTGATGGTGTGTAAATGTTGACGTGAAGGTTGAGCTGTCGCGGAGCCAGTTGGTCAGAAAAGGCTCCTGTAAACAGCCAGCAGCTCCACATGAGATGGAAACTAGGTTTCACCCTGCAGTCTTTCAAAACATGCATTAGTTATGTGTGTGTGTGTGTGTGTGTGTGTGTGTGTGTGTGTGTGTGTGTGTGTGTGTGTGTGTGTGTGTGTGTGTGTGTGTGTGTGCTGGTCGTTGTTTAGTTTCCATGCAACTGCATTCATGGCTCTCACGTTGTGATTCATTCACTGCATGTGACTAAATGTTTTTTTTAATAATCACATAGCAAACCCCGAACCCGGAAACCTTCATCTGAACTCCTGTTGAACTAGCGACAATGATCAGAGGAGCAGATGTTTAATGCGGTGTAATTCCTAGTTTGTACAGATGATGGCGGCAGAGCTTCAATGTCTCGCTGTCTCTCGGGCTTAACTAGTGTGAGTCACATATGCAGTGATCAATGAATGAATACTGTGAGAGTTTTGAATGAACGCCAATGAGCCTGAGAGACAGAATGTAGGTCTGGTTCCTTCATGTTCATGTGTGGTGTTAGACTCCCTGAGGAGACGTGTTCCTTTAACTCGGCATTTCAAGTCATCTGAAAAAAACAAACAGAAATGAAGCTGTTTACCACGCGACATCACGGTCTAGAACTGACAACAGTGCCAAAGTGTGAAAGGCCTGTTCACTTGTCCAGTCAGCCAAACTGGCCTACCTTTTAAAAGGTAAACTGAATCAACAGTGCAGGTGGGTTTCCTTATGACTGTATTGACTCAGCATCTGTCAGCAGGTCTTTACCTTCGAGCTGATGACACATAACTGTCCTGATGGGATTAAAAGCATGTCCGAGTGTTTGATGGTGACGGCCAGCACTGGGCGCGTTCCCTCTGTTTGCAGAGTCCCAAGGTGCCAGAGGGGCGGTGTGCAGACGACCGGGACTGTGAGCCGGGGAGGATCCTCATGACTGGACACGGTGGGTTGGAGCCTGCTCCGTCACATGCTGGTTCCCACACATGTCCTGGGCTTTTTGATCCAACGTCTGTGTGTCTGTGAAGGAGTGACCAGCGGCCGCTGCGTGAGGCGCGAGGGGAAGGCGCCGGGCACCTGTGAAATATTCGCCTGGTGCCCAGTGGAACAGGTGTTTAAACCAAAGTGAGCACCTTGTTTTTGTCCAGACCAGGGAGTTATTGATGACGAGAAACAGATGAGGAATCCCATATGCAAGACGTTTATGAGCGTGATAGGATCTTAAGTGCTTTCATTCCACTCCTCTCATGAGAATCAATATATCAAGGAAGTTTCAGTGTGTGTTAGTTAAAACAGATCCTAGAGTGGCAACGATAAGGGCTTGTCAAGCTTCTGAAGAGACAAGATCTGGAGTCTGGCTGGTGGCCAGACCGGTTCTCAAAGGGACTTTTCTTTTGTCTTTCCTCAAACAGACGGCCCCTTCTGATCAACGCGGAGAACTTCACCATCTACATTAAGAACTTCATACAGTTCCCCAAATTCCAGTTTTCAAAGTAAGTATGGCCCCACCTGTTGGAGGGTTCGACACCTCTTTCTCATCAAGATCTGAACTGAATTTAACAGGCGTCGCAAGCTTTTCATAGTGCCGACCTTTCAACTGCGGATCCAAACGGTGATTGCAGCCATGTCCAAAGCCGGCCCGGGGGCCACCTGTGGTCCTGGAGGGAATAACAGAGGCCCATAGCCTCGCTGGCACTAGTTAACAGATGATTTTTCTCTGTTTTATTCTGAAATAGTTTGGCTGCAGTTCTATTGTCTAAACTCACACAAGGCTAAACTTCCGTCTTGCACAACCCTTGTCTGTGTTTATTTGTTTATTCCCGCTGTTGATCCTCCTGAGGTCCAACGTCCTCGACACGTCTGATGAATCCTATCTGAAGAAATGCCGATATGACGAGGCGCTGCACCCGTACTGCCCCATCTTCCGGCTGGGCGAGATCACCAAGCGGGCGGGACACAACTTCCAGGACATGGCCACGTTTGTTCGTATCCTGTTCAGCACTTTGTGAGAGGCTGTGGCCTCACTCTCAGTTCTGCCCACCAAGCAAATACCTCTGAATGAGGGAGCACGCTTCTCTTCTCTCCGGCCACCAGGGCGGCTCCATTGGCATCATGATTCAGTGGGACTGTGACCTTGACAAAGGTTACTCTAACTGCCACCCAAAGTACCACTTCACTCGCCTGGACGTCAGCCCCTCCAACCACACGGTGGCCGTGGGCTTCAACTTCAGGTGCAGGACGGCATGGGATGGACTCTTCCCAGCGCCGTAGTGACTTTCTTCTTCTGTCACAGACACACCCGCTACTTCAGAGACGCAGCTGGGGAAAGTTACCGCTCTCTGTTCAAAGTCTATGGAGTGCGATTTAACATCATGGTGCATGGAAAGGTTTGTTTACCATTCATGTGTATTTACTCAACTGTGTGTGCCACACTCATAAGAGAAACAGTATCTTTATGAGGCCAAAAAGTCAGACGTCATCGCAACTTTCTTCTCAAATGTCTGTTGCGGGGACACAGTTTGACAACAGAATTTGAAAAAATGAATGACATCTTGATGCTTTTACAGGCGGGGAAATTTAGCATCGTACCAACAGTGATCAATGTCGGGTCAGGCTTGGCTTTGATGGGCGCCGTAAGTATTGCTCTTATTTTTCAAAACGCAACGATGCAATGATCATATGTGACTCTCTTTGTAAGTGACGTCCCTCTCAGTGCCAGACTGGTTGCTGGCTGTCAGGATTTGCTCGATAAACTGCAGATCTTGAAGCGCCTGTCATGGTCGCTGGTGTTGAGGGGGCCACACTGTAATGGGACGGGGAATCCTCATGTCTGGGATGTGAATCATGTGCCATATTTAGCGCCAAATGTGCGGGGATGGCTCCCAACTTGAACTGTGACGAGGAGTGGAAGCAGCCAGAGAAAGATGGAAGCAAGGGTTTAGTTTGAGGGCGGCGGACTTGAGTTCTGTGAGCAGTGGACGTGCTCCTGTTGTTTGGTTGCTATGTTGCTTTCGGGAATCTTCCGATAGAAAAAACTCATAAAACCACGACCCTCGGATGGAACTCCTTGATGTGCGTGGCCCAGTGACCAGCTGCCTCTCAGCGTACAGAGGCACACGCTGTCAGCCCTGCCCTGTTTTTCTGGTTCTCGTCAAACGATGATTATAGCGTTCAAGTCAAGAGTGATGTGCGCCATCATTCCTTTCTCTTGAAGCTCTTGAAAAACTGGCCTCACAAGCCCAGCGCACTGCTGCTGCAGGCCTTTTTGGTGCCTCCTCACACAATGGGTAGATGAAACAAAGGATCAAAGTCAGTGTACACCTTGTCTTCCAGGGTGCTTTCTTCTGCGACATGGTTCTTCTGTACCTCATCAAGAATGGAACATCGTATCGGCAGAGAAAGTTTGAATCATCCAGGTATGGTGACGTACACCTGGCCAAACTGCTAAACCCAACCAACAACAAACAACGGAGAAATACAGAATGTTGGACACAGTCATAAGTGTGAATGCGTTCCAATTGAAGTATTTCTCATTCTGCAGACACTCGAAGCATCAAGCGCATGAAGAAGTGGACGGTAAAGAGACGGAGGAGCAGATGTTTTGAACGGAAGGGAGCAGCCTCCTGCTCACACTCTCAGGCAGCAACGGCTGGTTTTCAAGTCACAGCCCAGATTTTTGTACGTCACAGGAGCCAAACCTCCTCGTTGTTATTGTGTGCTTTTTATTTTGCTTTTGTACAGTAGCAGTTTCCAATGACAAGTGATGTGTTTCCTCCATGAACCTTCTTGACTACCTCTCTGATCACAGCCCTGGATTCATCAGACTGTGATGGTTAGTTATTCAGGTCCCTTTCTGAACCTGCAAGCTTGAAATGTCAGTGGATTCTTGAAATATCTGAGTCATATACAGGAACCTATAATCCAACCGTATGTGTGTGTGTGAAGTGATCGGAGCTGCTGTCTCATCTGTGACCTCTCTTATGTACTTGTTACGCCTCGACCCACATTTCCTCTGTCAAACCAACCTCAGTAAATACATACACAACTCCGCCTGCTCTTTAGCCAAATGATATCTTTGTCTGAAGAGTATTGTTCGTGTACCAGAAGCTGATTGGGTGACATCTCGACAGACATCACCAACAACAGTGATGCTGGCTTTTAGAAGAAGAAATACCAGAGTCACACACTGTCATTCATTATTGTTAGGATTAGAAATGTTGGTGGGAAGTTTCAGATTCAGAACTTGTCTTTGGAATGTGGGCTCACGGCGCTCAGTCTGGGCTGTAACGGGTCAAACATAGAAGGCTACTCAGAACACGGAGGTGGAGGGGGGGGGCTGAAGCCTGGTGCAAGGCTGCAGGATGACTGCAGCACTGAAACCTGCAGCTCAATCTCCCCAGACCCCGGAGCAGCTCGCGCTACACGCAGGACACAGAACACCTTGAAGCATCTGGGATTCTTCTCTGCAGAATATAGCTCTCACACATCAAGGCTGACGCACCAGGATTAGAAGAAGAAGTCCGCTGTCAACTTGGCTCCATTTAAAGTCAACCCTAAAAACCTACACAAAACACAAGCTGTGAGCATGTTAAGGACTACTAAGACGACCTTTCACCATGACCTTGTTTTCAGGATCAGGTTCTGTATGAACAGGAAACACCGGCGATGACCAAAGTGGTTCAAGCTAAACAATAGCCATGAAACCGGAGCTACAAGTATAAGTTTGGAGAGTTGCCGAGGCTCTTGGGCAGGTGACAGAAGTAGTTTAGAAAAGGTTAAATAAATCAATAACAATTTCAAATGAACAAAAATAATGAACATACAATTGCATTTCAAAGATGCGTGATTTTTAAAAAATATGTTGTCCCTCAATCTAAGAGTAAGGTACCAAGAGTACTTTTGACACCTGTCAAATTCCCCAAATGACGAGCAACTACCTGCAAATATACAACCAAGAATCTGATTCAGCATCTATTGAAGCATGTTGTCATGTGATGAACACGCACCAGCCGCAGCCTGGGCCAGTCATGTGACACCAGGAGTGTGCTGCCGATGACTGCAGGTGCATCGAACGTGATCAGTGTATTAAGCAGAACTGCATCATGGCTTAAAAACTTGTTGTGATCCGTATGTGTATGTCGGGGTAAAAGGTTCAACAAGGCTTGTGTTTCATTGTGCAAGCAGTGAACAGGCCAAATGTCAAGGCGGAGAGGAAGCTCTGGCTGGACGTGGGTTTCATCTGTGTGTCCCTCGTGTGTTGTCCATCACTCACCGGACCCTTCATGAGGTGCACCTCGCTGTTTTGCTCATGGCACTGGTTCAGCACGGTGTTGCCCCACGGTGCGACTCAGTGGCAACGTGCAGTTGGGCCAGACTCATTGGTCACGTTCTAGAATCCAGTCAGAAGATGTGAGTCGACTGCGGTCGTAAAGAGTCAGTCAGGTGGTGGAACCCTGCCATCTGAGATTGAAATCCAAATGAATCAGAGCGACATTCTTTCATTGAGCAGCTGTCAGCCCCAGCACCTGTGAGAGCTTCTGAGTCTGCCGTGTTGTGGAGTCAGAGGTGGAACTCCGCGTACCGTGCTTGAGTTATGGCCGTCTGTCTGTCATCCTAAAGCGGTCTGCCTTCCCTCCTCACACCTCTGACATGACCTCAGACCGTCCCCTGCTCATCGTTTGTCATGGAGCGCTCACAGGCCACTCACATGCCCAACCTTCCACCGGCATCTAGAACTAGGGCCACGTCGTGTGACTGAGGGGATGGACTTGCTTCAGTCAAGCCCTGATGGAGCCACCTGCACTGTTTACTTGCACTTGAGAGAGGCTGTTTGTTTGTTTGTTTTGGTGAGATGTGCGTGTGTCTTCGTACGCAGCAGGTCTTCACTAGGAAAAACGGAGCGGACTTTCCCACCGACCCAGGTGAATCAGATGAGTTTGTGTTGTTTTGATTTCGACACATACTTGACATTAATGTCTGTCAATCAAACGTTGAAGTAATTCTCCTCTTGTGTGTGTGGAGAACAATAGCGTGGGCTGGCTGGAATTCCATGAGACACGGAAGTGCGTGTTTGAAATGCAGTCCGGTCCGGTCGCTGCAGTATAAAGGCGGCGGCGCGGCAGGTTTGCGCTCACTCCGCCTGACAACATGAAGGTTCTGCTGCTCACCGTGATGCTCCTGCTGCTGTGTAGCACTGAAGGTGAGTGTACTTGATGTTCCTCACCAGCGAAAGCAGCCACTCATGCTGTTTTCCTCTCAGTGCTCTCGCTCAGGTGCATAGTATGCAACAATGAACTGGACATCAACTGCAAGACCTCGGTGGAGTGTCCATCACCGGACCACGTTTGGTGCAAAACCGACATCCACGGTGAGGAGTTCTCACTGCTCCTGCTGTTCTCTCTTGCCAGGCACTCTTCTATTTGGGGAAAATTGAAATGTTTATTTGTCTGTATTTATTTTCTTGTTTTTTTTTCAGATTTTGACCACATCTCCAAAAGCTGTGCGACGGCCTGCACAGATGACGGAGTCACAGCCTGCTGCAACGTAGACGACTGCTGAGGCATCTTGCCGGACCAAAGCCGTCATTTACCAAGAAAATAGTCCAGAAAAAAATGAGAATTTGAACTTGTTTTTCTTTGTTTATGTGGTTGTCGGGGCTTTCCTTTCCTGAAGCCGTGCTGTTGGCATTACACGGACATAAACACTTAATCTGGTGACTAATCACTGTGGCAGTAATGTGGGTCGCGGGTCGCTGTACAGGCTCTCAGGAATAAAGACTGTCCATGAAATCTTCCTGTTTTGTTCTGAAGTTCTTCCCTCGTGTGGCTCACACCAGTGGCAGTCACCTCCGTGGTGAGGGTCAGAGCTGAGTGGCGAGAGTCAGATGGCACCAGCCAGGCAAACGCAGTGAAAGAAGCCCATAAAGGTGGATAATGAAATGTTGAAATATGAAAAACTCCCTCGGTATCGTGGACCGTCAGTGTAGCCTCCTTAGCCTGTAGCCACCTCGCTAAAAGGAAGATGCTTTAACTGTAACTCAGCTCAACTTGACAGCCTTAACACCACAACAACCACGGCAAATACACGCTGCGATTGTCCTGAAGACAATCCTCACGCTTGCTGCTCGACAGCAGACGCTTGTGACGGGAAATTCCCCTGAAAGTGACGCTGGATTAATCCCTGTTCGTGCACCTGGCTGCTCCACATTCTTTCTCAGACTCTCTTTACTGTCAGCGGTGAAGGAAACATAACTCACTTACTGGAAAGCCAACGTTAATTGGCACAAACAACCTTCTCAAGCATGAGCTTCGTCACAGGCGCAGAGGAGGAAGTCATGCACCTGTGTTTCAGGTCAGACATGGCTCTTCAGTTCGTCCATGTGAAATGGGATCCACTGGTAATTCATTAAAACACCGTCAATTAGGTGTCAAACTCCAGGCCATGGGCCCAAATCCGACCCACCAAGACACGTTTTGCGGCCAGATCACCCACACGGAACTAGGAACTCACCAGGGTCACAAGGGTCAAGCTTTGGGCCGAGAAGTGTCAACACTGAATTTAGAAAATAAAGGTTTCCACAAGAGATAGGGAATCGCATTGTGAGGACCTTAGGCCTTTGTGGGGACCATTTGGCTGGACCACACAAAAATGCAAGCCTCAATTCAAGGACGGAGATTTCAAAATAACCATCATGGTGGGGTCACCCTGGGGAGTCGGCTAAAGACAGACACTCTACATTCACTCCTACAAAAGACTATGTTAAGGCTCGGAACGCATAAGTTCTTTTTCCATTCATTGTAATGGGAAACATCAATTCTGATTTCAAACAAATTGCTTCTCGAACGGCCGTCTGGAACGTATTGTGGTCGAGAACCCAGGTACCACTGTAGTTTGCTAAAGATGTTTGTAACAATTCTGCTATTTGTACATTTCTTTCACTTCAAAATAAGAGGGTCATTATAATGAGGTTCCAATTTGGTTCAGGTGAGCCATGTGTTTTGGATGGTTAGGTTTCGGGGGAGAGGCTGGGGAAAGGGTGATGGCCATGAGCGGTCCTCACAAACATAGAGACACAAACGTGTGTGTCTGTGAGAGAGAGTGAGCGGGACATTAAAACAGGGTTTGCTAAAACAAAGGTGAACATGTCAGCGACACTCCGGGCCGCGACAGCTTTGAGAGCCGAGTCATGAGGATGAAGGACTGCAGGTGCTTGCTTGCCTTCAGAAGAGCAGGACTGGACTGCGTGTGCAGAGATGTACACTTAAACCCCAATGTAAATGAGTGTGAAGTGTGGAGGCTTGAGTCACTGGGCTGCTCACACTCAGCAGCTTCTTATTGCATTTCCTGCAGAACAGGTTTTTGCCACTGAGTCTCTGTCAAAGACAAAAAAGTTCCCAGATCTTTTTTTGCTCGGGTTACTTCCGTCTTCTTTGAAGTCAGCTGATATGCGTCACGCTTCTCGCTCACATGCATCCAGATTTTAAAATAGTTTCTGAACATGTCAGTTAGAAAAAGCTGTTTGGAGTCCTCAAATATGGAATCTTGGAAGCTTCCTTCATAAAAGTTGTGACTCCAAACCAGCTGTTTCACTGTCTCTCTTCAGGGGTCGTCAGATCATTGTGCGTTGATATAGAACTCTCATTTCATCCTCAGAGGCACTCACAGTAACTAGGCAATGAAGCATGACGTATGTGGCGTGAATGGTAACGTCTAAATTGGAGTGACATCTGGTGGTCAGCTTGGGTACTGCCACTCCTTCAGCAGCCGAAGATTCAGCCTCCTCACCCTCATCCCCCCATCACAGAGAGCAGCCCTCTGGTTTCGCTCACGCTTGCCTGTCCCTGTCTGCGGTCTTTGTTCCCGGTGACACTCCTGCAGCGGAGTCAAGTCGCAAGTCAAGTAACCTGCTGTCTTGTAGAAAAAATGCATTGTGGCTCGGCATCTTCGCAAACCATCTCAAATAACTGCTGGAAGGAAGGAAGAGGCTTCGCTCCGAGTGTCTGGTGGTTGACAGCCCAGTGGAGGTTTCACAGCCCACTAGATGGCGCTCTCCACGCTACCAAACTACACTACGCTAACTACAACTAAAGACGCCACACATAACTTAATATGGAGCACCATGTGCAGAGCTCTGAAAATGAAGACGCTGCTCGAGTTACTGACAAATACACCTCGGTGATAAAGAAGAATGTGATTGACGGATCATATTTACGGTTCACCCCTGGTTTAGGTTTGAGCTGAAGAGATTTGCTGCCGTCTCTCACTGCAGGATGGCTTTCCAGCAGGAATCTGAATCGGCCTTCGCTGTTGAACACCAGTGCTGCTTCTGTGGACTCTGGCTCCCTCGAAGTAACATTTCCCTCGACCTCAAGTTCACTCATCTCTGGTCATTTTTTCTTTAAAGAAGAACACGCAGAAACACCTAACACTCGACTGGGTTAAAAAAAACAACCCTGAAACTGTGTGTGAGAGACGCCAAGTATGAGGCGAGTGTTTCTGAGCTGTTCACGGATCACTGCCACACGTTTAACATGCCACAAACTCCTGTGATCAAAGACGAAGTTGCTGGTGGAGTTCTACACGGCCATCATCCAGTCCATCCTCACCTCCTCTATCACCGTCTGGTACAACAGCGCCACCTCCAGGGACCAGAGCCGACTGCAGCGCATCGTACGTTCTGCTGAGAAGGTGATGGGTTGCAGCCTGCCACCTCTTCAGGACCTGTATGCCTCTAGGACCCAGAGACGTGCAGGTGGGATCAGAGCCGACCCTTCTCACCCTGGTCATGGACTGTTTGTTCCTCTTCCCTCTGGCAGGAGGCTACGGTCCATCCAGACCAGAGCCTCCCGTCACAGGAACAGCTTCTTCCCCTCAGCCGTCAGACTGTTGAGTTCGTGAACAGCCTTGTTGTTATGTTATTCTATTGATTTTATTTTATTTTATTTTATTTGTTTTTTGTTGCACTTTATTCCAAGACACTTTCCTAGTCAGTGGCTCCCCACTGACCATGGCAATAAATCTGATTCTGATTCTGATTCTGATTCAGACTTGTCAGTGGTTCAGGTGAAAAAGAGCAGGAGCGGCTGGTGACTCTTCCCAACAAAGGCCGAGCTTTTCCCTCCACCAATGGTGGGCCTGTTGTCAGGAGCACGTTGTGTTCAGCTGCTGGAGTAATAGTGGTCCATCTATTGGATTAGTGGAGGGATTTCACGGTGGTATTAATCTGAGGGACAGCAGGCGGCCGGGCTGCGCTCCTCACTCCGCTGCCGTCTCTCCCGCTCTAGCTGTGGCCGCACTTCCTCTGGGAGACACTTGGACGGGAAAATGAACCTCTTCTGCTTCTCGCTGGTAAGACGCGGGATTGTATGTGCGCGGTGAGTGTGCAGCTGGCGGTGTGTTGCGACTACAGCCAGCCGTATGGGCTTCTCCATGAAACATGTGAAGCAGCTTGGCGATGTGCTTCTGGTCTGAGCTCACTAAAGCCTGTGCTATCTGGAGGGTAGAGCAGACGCAGATGAAGCAGAGCCACCGCTGCAGCTCTGGAGCCACACGTGGACTCTTCCCTCCGGACAGATGTTTCTGAACCAGGAGTCTTATCCGACCTATCGCAGCTGTAAACAAACGCTGATCGCCGCCGCTCCCGCCATATTTCCTGCTCAAACCTGCTCACGTTTTTCATGTACAACCTCGAGACATCATGTCAGCGAACGAGAAGAAATCCTCGAAGGAATTCAGGGAAATGTAATCCGTCGCCAGCTTCAGCCCTGCTGCCCGCCAAATCCTCAGAACTCTAATATTCGTCTGATCATCATCAGATGAAGATGAAAGTGGGTCTGCTTGACCGGACTGTAACCTCCGGGTTACAGAAATTCATTTCAGTGTTGCGCAGCTGTTCTTTGTGTTTGTGTTGTTCGTTTCTCACACAAACAAACAACAGTGACTATTTTGTTTTTTTCCCCAACACTGCAAACTGGTTGAAAGTTGTTGTCAGAGTGTGTAGAAAAAGTGCAGAAAGGGAGAGGACCACACTTCGGACGGGAAGTGGATGGAATGTCCCACTTGTACTAATCGCGGGGCGTCACCATTGGGAGTTGTAAGACTTGAAAGATGTTAAAAGAAATGTAACTCTGAAAACACATTTACAAACTCAGGAAAAATAGTTAGTTCGCTAAAAATGTTTGTACATTTGTTGTGACTGTGTTTTGCTATTTGTAAATTTGTTCCCAGAGCTTGTAAATGTGTTTCAAAAGTTTGGAGAAGACTTTTGCATTTCTCAGACACGTTGACAACATTTAGCATTGTTAGCACGAGGCTCCAAA
Source organism: Synchiropus splendidus (assembly GCF_027744825.2). Classification (NCBI taxonomy): domain Eukaryota; kingdom Metazoa; phylum Chordata; class Actinopteri; order Syngnathiformes; family Callionymidae; genus Synchiropus; species Synchiropus splendidus. Next base: position 25,109,152 of record NC_071341.1, on the reverse strand, counting down.
ACACACCTAAATCCAAAGCGACCAAACACATTTTCCCTATTTAAACTGGCTTTCACAGGAGGTTCATTGACCGAAGCTGGTTGGACAAAATGAAATGGAGAACTAAAAAGAACGTGTGAGCACTTCCATATCGGTATATTCACCCCCCCCTCCCTCCCCCTCCTACTCTCATTTCCGTCAATAGAACCGACGTGACGGTGCACTAATATGCACGTATGTGCCCTCACAGCGTTGGGTGAGTACAGTGTGGCCACCTACTTTAGGCGTAAACCCAACTCCTCCTCAGGTAGAAGTACACAGTCACGTTGGTTCTATTGACGGAAGTGAGAGTCATCTCACAGTCCACTTGAAATGACTTTGGCCAGACTGGGCCCACGAGCCTGGGGTTTGACACGGGCTTTGTGCTATTCCACACTATAGCTCAATAGAAAACCTGCTGTATTTCTGATCATTCACCGTGTAAAATGTACGATGTAAACATGTCACGCGTCATCGCTCCTCTATCAGACTGTTTTGCGGGGGCCAGAGCTGACCTCTCACTGCCCCTCTGTGTTTAGGAGGGGTCCATGGACAGCCTGTATGAAGCGGTGCAGAGCGGCGACGGCCCTCCCGCGCCGGTGCCCAGCCGCTGCTCCAGCCGCGCCTGCAGCCCCGCGCTCCTCCTGGAGGAGAACAGCAGGCGGCGAGAGTCAGGACGGTCCACATCCATGGTGAGAGCCGGGCTGGCGCCAGGTTTTAATCAGATTGCAGTACCTCTCAGAGGAATTGGGGATTGTGGTCTCCCACTCTGGTCCGGATTTTACCTCCAAAATTAAGCTGATTATGAAATCAGAAGAGCCATCTGTGGCTGGAGCTGGACTTCATCGGCTCCAATACTGAAAATGTTTTGTCTCTCTTTCAGGAACTGTCATCAATGCAGCGGACAAATTCAAATAAGAAGAATAAAAGGTAACCAGAAAGTGACCCTCTCTGCTTGTTGAGTCATGCACGGTGCAGGTCCCCGTCTGGTGGGTGGGCTGCAGGGAACCGTCCCAGAAGAGGCCCGGGGCAGTGCCCCCCTCCCCTGACTCTGGATACTGACTCTCTCATGGCTGCGCCTGGCACGCCTCGACCATCATGTTGGTGTCTGACTCCCCTCAGTTCAGCTTGCTCTTGTGTCGTTGACAGATCCAACGTACCAAAATCGGCCTCCGACAACCAAACGCTGGGTGAGTTTGTTACGCCACAGTGATTTGAAACCCTCCAACCTGGTGTGTAAACCGCAGCTCATCCTCAGCTGAGCTCATGCACTGAAGGAAGCAGGACGTCGCGTGTGTGTATTTCACTTAAGTGCTGTTGAAGGTCAAACCCAAACGGTCGATGATCAGACGACACATTTCTGCTTCTGGATTAGATCACGCGTGACAGAAGGCCACATCCTCACCGTCATGTAAACAGTACTTTCATGACAATGGTTTTTGGCGTGTTGTATTTGATCATTGTTTTGCTTTTTTTGCCATTTCACTCCCACCATTGTTGTCATTATTATTATTCCTATTATTGTCTCAACATCTTACTTCTCTCATCTGGGTTATGGAAATAGAAAACTTAATAAGAGAAACAGTTGAAAACACTCTTCCAGTTGTGTTTTTCATTGCAGACACCAAACAAATCTCATTCAGGAAAAACAGATCTTGACAGTAGAAGCATGTTTTCTTCATTGAAAGCTGCTTACGAGAGCACGCCGTCCATGTCCTGCGACTTTTGCTGCTCTGCGCCACCGTCACCCCTCCTCACCCTCATTTCACCCCAAATCAAATCCTCAACAATTGTGATTTGCCTCCCGAAAGATAATGCCGCCGCTTGGCAGCCGGCCAGGAGCCGAGAAGATTTGCTGCACGTCACCAATCACAACGAAGGTAAATAACTAGGTCAAGCTGATCTATGTTCATTTGGGCTGGCGGCAGGAGGTTTTATGGGGACACGACCAATTCACATGAAATCCACTTATGGAGCTGGAATTTGCAATGGGTCTGATGACGACCGCCTCTGAGCCAAAACCCACTTCCAACCCAGCAGCGTGAATGCCGTCGTAGATCACTGTTGAATCCTGCAAAATAACAACAGCGTTTGCTTCCGTCTCTTTTCTAATATCCTGGCTCCAAAATGGCCGCCGTCTTTGCTCTCTGAGTCGGGCCTTCGGGTCACTGTGCTGAAACACTACCGGCCCAGAGCTGTTGGTTCTCAGTGGGTGAACATAAGCTTGGGATGATCCATCATGACACACGACTGTGAGTCATGATGCAGTGAGCATTTCAAGGTATCCCTTGCTTCTGTCCAGAGGGAACGAGGACGAGACACAGGACCGAGGGGAAAGCAGCAAAAGGATCTCACCACTCTGGCGTGAAGAAGAAAGGCAAACAATGCACCACTCAGGTCTGAAAGTGCCACGTGAACCAGCCCCATGTTTGATGGCCATGAGGCCTCCCCTGCTGACTGATACAAGGCCGACCTCTGCCCCCACTGGTCACCAGAATTAGCAACGGAACAGGAACAAATGCACCTTTTAATGACCTTTTCAAGCTGCAGTCTGTTCCAACAATTGCCTGTAATGAAGTGCAGATGGTGGTCAGAGCAGCTCTGTAATCTCCAGACCACATGGTGGCAGAGATCCAGGCCTTAGAAACTTCAGATGTCAGGTCAGCTGCAGTCTGTCTTCTCTAGAATCAGAATCAGAATGACATTTATTGCCATGGTCAGTGGAGAGCCCACCAACTCGGAAAGTGTTTTGGAATAAAGTGCTGGCAGATAATATAAAATAGAATAACCACAAAGGCTGTTCATGAACTCAACAGTCTGACAGCTGAGGGGAAGAAGCTGTTCCTGTGGCGGGAGGTTCTGGTCTGGATGGACCGTAGCCTCCTGCCAGAGGGGAGAGGAACGGGGGCCATATACGGCCCTTTGCCTGTGTTTTTGTGGCCCTCATGGGGTCAGACTAAAACTATACAACTGATAAGTCTGCATTTTGTAAAGTCCTGTTTCTGTTTTAGCCAGTACTGGTTGAACGGTCCTCCAAATTCCTTCAAAATGAATTGCCTTTTTACCTTGTTGGTGTTTGGTCCGTAGTTTCATTATGGTTTATATTCAAACAAGATGCATGTTAAATGACCTTTTATAGGTTCCAAGACATATGCACACTTCTTAATATCCTTTCTTCCATTGAATATTTAATGGTTCATTTCATCCGTTTTTTTTTCGTGATGTTTCATAGTAATCGCTGCCTTTCTTTTGGCACGATGGCCCCTCGCGAAGGTCACAGGTTATAATGTGGCCCCTCTGCTGCAGATGATGTTGCATATCAGGTGCAACCTCTCCTCTTCATCTTCTAGAGTGGACCCAACAACAGCGTAGAGGCTAAACATACAGCGAAAAGAGGGCAAAAACCAGGGAAGAAAGCAGCTGGAAAGAGCGGGAAAGAGACGGTGAAGAAGGGCCACAACCCCCCAGGTAAAGATGACTTTAGATTGGACACGCGTGTGGTCACGTTCAGATCAGCCTTAACAGAACCACACAAGACCTTGTTGACTTGGTTTTGGGGAACAATCTTGGCATTGTTTGTAATGAAGTGTTAAACTGTGAGTGGAAGACATCATGCAACACTGAAAAGTATGAACAAAAAGTGGGATCTGTCGGCAATAACGTGACATCTCGTAGAAGAGACAGGCACAGTGTGAACAGTTCAGTCGAGCTGTATCGTTTTCACTAGCGTCTTCAACTGGACCTCTCTATTCCATCCCGTGTCACAGCCCGGTCCCCACATCCGGCCCCGAGCCCACCAGCCGCCCCCCACTACCTGGATGTGCCCTACAGGTCAGACAGGAGGCCCTACAGTGCCAAATGCTCCACCCTTCCAGCTCAAGAGAACACGACGCCAGGTCGCAACCCCGCGACGGTCCACCTGCCGGGGGGAGCCACGCCCACCCACAGCCACCGCTGGAGCAACCCCGGCGACGGCAGCCCGCTGTGGGGCGGCGTGCAACACACCTGCCGGAGACCTCTGACGGAGTACCGCGTCTACTCTCACGACTTCATCCAGATCCACGAGGAGACGCAGCCGCAGCAGGCGGCAGCCCGAGACAACAGCTCCAAAGAGAAGGTGCCTCGCTCCGTCACCGACACCGACCTGACGGACGCCCACGTAAGTCCTCGCAACTGTGAAGTCGCTCACCAGCTTCAGCTTCCTCAGTTTTCCGCTTGCTATCTGACCTCTGGTTCGAAGCCAAGCACAAGGATCTCAGCTAGAATGAGGATTCTTCTGGGGCGGGATGAATGGTGGCGTCCATAGAACTAGGGTTGGACACTTCACTATCCGAATGAGAGACAATACGCTGTTTTGAGTCGGAAAGATCTGAACCACACTCTGTGGCATCAATCAGTCATTAGTTGCTAGTGGAAGGAAGTGTTTATGCCTGTGCCACCTGCTGCCCGATCATGCACATTGCACTCAGGGATTATGTAGATAAAGAGCCTGCGGAGCATCACTGTCATCATCATATGGCGGAGGTATGCACTGCCCCTGTGCCTTTTTTAGCTCAACAAAGGATTGAGGGCCAAATCTGTGACGGGTCAACTTACCCATCTGACTATCGAGAGCGTGTCAGCCATGTCCAAAGTCAGCTCTTCCCAACTACCTGCCTCAACACTGCAGAGTAGGAATCGACGCTAGAGAAGAACAAGGAGAGGGAGGATTTCCTCTCCGAGGTCAGGTCAGTGGCCTCAGCCCAGCTTGACCTTGAGGTTGATGACTTTGCGTGCTGGCGCATAAGACCCTTCTTGATTACTGACGAGCACGTGCAGTTGCTGTGGCTTAACATGACTTGCTGAGCACAATGAGGAGGATGATCCCACAGAGATGACAAGATCCCTGTCCATCCGTAGAGTCACAGGCCCTTGAGGATCAAAGGTCACCTCACAGGACATGAAGCCTGTGAGGAGGTGTGAAGACACTGATCCGCAGCTCACACATTCAGTTCCACCCTCCCAAGCTTCCACCAGGTGTCACTGTAAAGCAGCCACATGACAGCACAGCAGCACAAACTAGCCGCCCAGCGAGTCAAAGCGACCATCATGGAGTGGAGAGTGAGAGATGGCCCAAACATGGGTCACTTGTTAAGGTTTAATACGTCTGCGCTGTAAACCGCTCAGCTCAACGGGGAATTTAATCTGGCTGGCTCCAGAACTTGCAGTGGATTGGATTTATTTGATTCTTTCTTCGTACAAAATTCCCAGACTGATAGAATCAGACCCAAACTAAAACACTCTGGTGAAACCCTGGACTCAGACGTCACAGAACAGATTAAGAACAGACAACTGTCCATTCTTTTTTTATTCACCTGGGTGGACGGGAGTCGGTCCAGCTGAACATTTTCAGATGATGAATAATGTGGAGACACAGATTCAATGTAAAGTCAGACACGCTGGTGCTCAGGTTCAGGACCGGAAAGCGTTTCAACACAGTAAAGTTGCCTCTTTCAGCTCTTCCACAGTCAGACGTCAGCACTTCCTCAGCCCAGCTCGCATTTTGAAACAATTCATCGGCAAAAACGTTCCTCTATTTCACTGAAAAAAAACCCAACTGAATTTAGCAAGAGGATATTTTGTTGAATTTTGATTTTCCTTATGTGATGGTTCCTGAGGAGAACAGCCCTGACTGTGTGGTGAGTCAGCATTACAAGCCTGCAGATGACAGACATAACATGGTTTGATGCCTAGCTACAGCTACAGCTACAGCCAGGAGCCTAAAAACCCAGACAAGACCTTGTGACGCAGCCTCACCCTGGCCTGAGACCAATGAAAGCAAAATGCTTTCCCTGCCCTTTTGTTCTTCTTCAGGGTGAAACGGGACAGTTCAGAGCAAAGCAGTTGCTAAATGACCCCAGCACCACCCCGACAACGTTCCCTCTCCTGACTCTTTTCTCCTCTTCACCATCATGGTTCCCTTATGTCAAGGTCATGAGGGTCTCGGTCATGAGTGTCCTGCCTTCCTCACCATCATCACCACCACAGCCAAACCCCGACATGCTTCACAGTCAGTTCCCAAACCCTCTCCTTCCATGTTTGGTCTGATACAGCTGGACGGTTGATCGGTTTGATACGCATCCATGTCTTGAGAAGTGAGAGACAAAGACATTGGATGACAGATGACAGGTGTCCCTCAGTGGGCAACAGTGAGATGTGTATTTGCAACATTTAACCTCCAGCTACCCGCAATACACCATCATGAAAGTATTTTAACTAGAGCTGAAATGATTCAATTTCATTTAATCAGGATCATGGGACACGTCATGTAAACTAAAGGACAGTTCAAAAGAAGGAAAAAAATCCTGAATAACTTTGCCATTTAGTTCCATTATGCTGCCAAATAGTAAACATAAAGATATAGCAAAACAACAATATAGATGGATGTATAATATATAGTAAAGATATATCTCGTCATAGTGAGCAGTCACATCTGTTGAGTTTGGCCCCTCGAGGGCCACACTCTGACCAGAGCTGCGGAGCATCCCCTCACTGACTGGGACCCCACAACGATGAATGAGTGGAAGCGGACTGTTCACACAAACACAGAGCGCTCAGCTCTCCAGCCGCCTCCGAGCTGCCGCCCCACAGTTATCAAACCTCTCTCGTTCCTGGAAGTGATGGTTGCCCAGCCGCAAATTGCAGTGTAAAGCACTTTTCCCCTTTCAACAGCGATTCTGTAATGACAGACAGCGTGTCGATTTCCTCACATCCTGTGTTGTGAGGAAGTGAGCCAGCCAGACGGCAGCCTCGCGCAGTCACTTCTGGCTCGAGCGTCGAGGGACTAGTTGAGGAGCGGACCGAGTCAGAGTCTCGCAGGGCCGAACATGTTGCACAGGGCCGCGTCCAACGTGTCGGACAAAGCAAAGAGCAGCAAACCCAAGGTAGGAGGCGCTGGTCTGGTATGTGAGCCTCAGCCTGGCACAGTGCAGCGCTTTAATCCGGGCGCTCTGTCTAGGAGGCTCATATTTAACCCAGGATTTCCCGGGATTATTCACTTATGTAATTATTTTGGTGCCGCGTGGGGACGGTGGCTGTGTTTGGAGGAGATTACGCTCACTTTTACTTTTATGAAATGTTGGGCTGAGATGATGTCAGCGACGCTGTCTGAACTCCAACGATTGAAGCGGAAGGTTCTGGCGCTCTCGCTGCCTTTTCTTCCCTCAAACTTGCTGATGTGTCACATTTCAACGCAGTTTTGTGGTGTTTCCACAGCGCTCAACAAGCTTTGGCAAGTTTGAGGGCACAAACAGACACCATTCATCACCGGCCAAGGTGGAGGGGAGTCCAACACAAACGGTACGTGGCCAACCCTCTCTCCTCATTGATCTCTGTCACATGTGCCTTCACCCACACCATCACGCAGAGACGTTCTTCCCATCACATCTATGGGAAGCTGTGTCAAGTGAGTGTTGGGCGGCAGAGGTCGGCCACCTCAGTCCACCCCAGCAGACACCAGGGCCCAAGCAAAAGGTCGCCTGTTGTGATGGGCTGCTGAGTCCTCCCTGTCAGGGCCCACTAGATGGTGAAAGCTATGGTGGCTCTGGAGGGCAAAAGACAAACAGCACAACAAGTGCAAGTGCTGCACAAAAGTGTGAAATCTGACCAATCAGCTCTGAGCTACTTCGAGGCTTGACACGCTCCTTTGATTTGGACTCTGTGACAGTGACTCTGTTAGATGAGATGAGGTGTGTTTCTGGGTTCTGGCTGAGCCTTCCACGGTAGAAACCTCACGTTTGTAACCCAACAGCGCCCCCCACTGAGCTCTTTAAATATCCTCTGTAAATTATGAATCATTTTCTACCTCATCTATTCAAATGTATTTCAAAACGTTGATTTTTTTTTTTTGTAGTTTCATTTCACTTTTCCGGTGAAAATCGGGCTGAGTCACGGCCTTCACCAGCTTCTGAGGCCCAGTTTCTCACGCTTGCGCTCCACTGATCTACAGTTGGCTGCAGTGTTTTGGAAGCTCTTCAGAGTTTGACTCAGGCTCAAATCTCGTATTCTCTTGCTATGTAGAGACACAAACACATTTCAGTGCGTCATTTCTCACATTTGACTTCAACAAAAAACTGAGAATATGACAGGACTGAGCAAAAACAAACAAAGCGTCACATGTCGCAGTTGTGACAGTAGCACACAGAAGGAAGTCCAAAAAGCCTTTCCACCACGGCACAGGTCAGTGTCAGGGATGGACTTCACTTTCTGGTCAGCACAGGGGGTTTGCACCGAGGACTTGGTGTAGTCTGCGCGGTTTGTCAGGTGCCTCTGGTGCAATGTCAGAACCAGCTGAAGAGAGTTTGTTTGCTGACAACAAAGCTGGCGATCCATTGCTTGAGAAAAAAAAGACTCCTTCATCCAAGCCACCTTTAATCCCACTTAACTTTGTGACATTTGCAACACAGGTCGCAGAAGCACCTGACAGTTTGGACCCCCACAAATCTGCTGGACTGGGGAAGAAGATGAAGGCTATCTCGCTCACCATGCGCCGAAAAATGGGCAAAAAACACTCCAAGTCTTTGTCAGAGGAAACGATGGTGAGTCTCAGGACGGTTGACACATTTGTCAAACGCCTCACATGATCGTGCATCGGACCCATCAGAACAGCAACATAACATCACTGTCAGCTCTGTGTTCACACAGACATGGACGTGATACACAAAAACACATAATCACTGTCAGCTCTGTGTTCACACAGACATGAATGTGATACACAAAAACATCACTGTCAGCTCTGTGTTCACACAGACATGGATGTGATACACAAAAACACAACATCACTGTCAGCTGTGTTCACACAGACATGAATGTGACACACGAAAACACGCACCTGCCACCTGACTTCAACATCTCATCAGGACTCGATCAACCCACTTCCTTTCATCTCTAAAACTGCATGTCTCGGTTTCACAGCTAAAATCCCCCCGCTAGCTTTTTCTCACGTAATCCGGCCATCAATCGACAGATCTGTCTTTCAAGCTGCGTCAGCGTTGTTCTCTCTCAGGGTGATGATGCGGATGGAGACGCTGAAGCAGAGACGTCGGCTGAGAAAAGCTCGGCTAAAACCTCGCTGGAGAGCCTGCACAGCGGCCAGAGCTCCTCCAGTAAGACGGCCGCCGCTCTCCACACCAGCAGACGCAGAAGCAGGCTCTCAACTGTCTCCGTGTCCAGGTGGTGTCGCTAGTGAGCCCAATGGCTGCGGACCCAAAGAGGAGGACGGGTCGTATCAGGGGCCGTTCTGTGGCAGAGCTCGGGTTCACACGGACTTTGTTCCGAGCCCGTACGACACTGACTCACTCAAACTCAAGGTGAGGAGGCGCCGACTGTTGCCGTGCATTATGAGAGGTGTTTGGTGCGTCTCAAGGTACCGCAGGAGGCTGGTGTGTTACATTTACATTCTAATGAAAGAGACGGCCGTGGCTTCATGTCCCAGGTGGGCGACATCATCAGCATCATCAGCAAGCCTCCCATGGGCATCTGGACAGGCAAGCTCAACAACAAGGTGGGGAACTTCAAGTTCATCTACGTGGACGTCCTGCTGGAGAAAGCGGAAGAAGACGCGCCAAAGATCCGGCAGCAGAAGATCTGCAAGAGGCCTCGACCCAAAACTCTGTTGGAGCTGCTGGAGCGACTGAATCTGAAGGTGAGAGCTGGAGGTCACGCAGCGCATGCAGCCGATGACGTGTCAACCTGCTGTCGCAGGAGTACGCCTCCGCCTTGCTGCTGAACGGCTACCAGACGGTTGAAGACCTGGCACACCTGCAGGAGAAACACCTCATCGAACTGAACGTCAAAGACCCCGAGCACCGGCGCCAACTCCTGGCTGCTGCTGGATGTCACTACGCAGAAGGTGTGTAGCCTCCTGGTGATGAAGACCACAGACCATAGCTGTGCCTCTTCATCACTGGCTGCTGTGAATATTGTAATATATTTACCAGCAGAACTGTTCTCAATGTTTTGGGCAGTTCGACCACTACCGGAAACATGACGCCGTGTTTAGAGGAATTCTGCTGAAACGAATTGCACAGCGTCACACTTTCCGATGTAGAGATGCAGATGTGCGGCGGGGCTTTTGCGAGTGCAACAGCTCACAAACACTTCCTGCTGCGTGGCGAGAGTCTTATCAGCAACTTCCTGCTCCCCCGACTGAAAGTGCCTACGAGGGCAGAAGGCCTTCCTCTTTCTTTTCACCTGTAAATGAAAACAAAACTTTGCACCTCAAAAAAAGAAAGGAAGAAAAGCCGGTCACATTGTCATCGAGCCGAATGACCTGTCTGGGCTGCAGATGGGACTCGGCTACAGGCAGCGACACAGGCCGCAGGCGCCTCACACACGCCACACGCTGGCAACATCGTGAGAGCAGCCGTTTGGCAGCCTGCACGCAGGACTAGCAGCTCGTCTGGAGGAGTTCAGACTCCACTGTGTGAACATGGTCGGAGCTGATTCGTTGATACACTGAGAATATCTCTCCCATAATGTAGTACTTTGACTTCTAGTGCTGCTGATTCTACTAGAAATGCATCTGCTCTGTAGCGCGGGACAACATGACTCCAGTGTTTTACACAAGTGGCTCCTGTGTGGCTGCAGGTGAGGACGTGCCAGGAGTGGAGGAGAGCAAGTCGGCCCCCGGCCTGCAGGAGGAAGACAGCGACTGCCCCCGAGACTCGGGCTGCTTCATCCCCTCTGAATGTTCGGACAGGCAGGAGGATGCAGAGCCGCTGGCGGAAGCGCTGGACTCGTAAGGATGATGGGACGCAGGGGTCACCTCCTTTAAAAATAGGTCACAGGCGTCTTGTTTATACTGGCTTTTTTTTTTTTTACCAGCAGCAAAATCACTCGCCATATTTGCATTAAAAACAGCAGTATATTTATTGCAGCAATTGTTTCTCTTGTGCAGCCTTTATTCATCAGGTGTTGCTCAAAAACATTCACACACACACGATGTCAAGGCTCTCTTGCATCTGCCCGATAGGAAAACTGTACAAAGTGTAAAACCTTCTGCACTGTGATGTCTTCTACACTGTACATACGTATTTGTGTATGTATTTTAAGAAATGTTTGTCGGTATATTTGTGTCATTTTGTAAATAAAAAGTGGACAGGAAATTGTTTTTTGTCTGTAACATGTTCATAGTTAGTGTCTCCTCTTTTACAGTGATGCATTTCAATCCACTGTTATGGTGCACACCCGCGCGTCACCCCACACCTGAACCACCCACTGCCTTTATCATCATCATCATGATCATGAAGAAGAAGAAATACGGCGTGAAACGTGTCTAAATAAGGAATGACAGCGGTGATAACACTGTATCACAGACAAGGCTTCTAAAGTACAGGTCAATGATTTATGCAGATCACATTCACAGCATCACGTTTTAACGCGCCAGTGAACCCGTCACACATGAAACCATACGGTGCGGCCACTGTCCTTACCTTTAGCAACACAACAGAAACACGCTTCAGCTCACTTCTTCTTCCTGGTTCATCACAACGTCACCGTCGCTGACGGTTTCCTGACTCTTTCTTATTGGTTCAGCGGGGCCGGCCAGAGTGCGACGCGCACTTGCAAGCGTTTATGGGAAATGTAGTACTCAGGCGCTTCAGCGTTAGCGACTGCCTGCTGCTGTTAAACTACATTACCCAGAAGCCAGTGGAGCCTGCGTTACCGTGACGTGTATTTTGTTAGAAGTCTGAACGCAACACTTTCCGCGTCAGCAGAGAGGAGTCGGTTCCTGCGCTCGTCACTGACCGTTCAAGAGGATTGTTCAGACGTCGAGTCGCGATGGCGGGAGAGGTGACGATGATCGGTACGTCGGTCTGTCCACCACCCGCTCAGGCTGCGGACCAGCGTGACCCGATCTCCGGCTGCTTTCAGGTTCGGTCATCCTGGCGCTCTTCCTCGCCGGATACCTGGGCCAGCAGTACCTGCCGCCCCCCACACCGCGGGTCATCGGCCTGGACCTGGGCACCACCTTCTGCTCGGTGGGCGTGTTCCTGCCCGGCAGCGGGGGGGTGGAGGTCATCGCCGACGAGGGAGGCCGGAAGAGCATCCCCAGCGCCGTCTCCTTCACTGCCGCCTCGGTGCTGGCTGGACACGACGCTCTGGACCTGGCCGACTCCAACCCCCGGAACACCATCTACGATGCCAAGAGGTTCATCGGCAAGACATTCGAGCGGGACTCGCTGGAGCAGGAGAGCGGCCGCTACCCCTTCAAGGTAGGTGGGGTCCCCCGGCCACCGCTTCCGCTCTCCACCACCATCATCATCATCACCACCACCACAGCATCCCAGTGGGTGTATAGGAGGAATGCATTTCACACACCTCAGCAAAGATGGAGTCCCATTCTTCAGACTCATCTTCAAGAGAGGAAGCTCTACTTCTGTTTTGTCTCACACATATACAGTGTGAAACCTCAGTGTGTGTGTGTGTGTCGTATCTTCAGGTGGTGAACCATAACGGCAGCGCGCTTTTTGAGGTCACCACCAACCACACCTTCACTGTGAGCCCCGAGTACGTGGGTTCCAGGCTGCTGCTGAAGATGAGGCAGATGGCCGAGCGGCACCTGGGCGTGACGGTGCAGAACGCCGTCATCTCGGTGCCGGCGGAGTTCGACGAGCGCCAGAGGAACTACACGGAGAGAGCAGCTAACTTGGCGGGTCAGTCTGAGGCGCCGCGCCGGGCTGTGGCACGCGCCTCTCACCGTTGCTGTCTCACAGGGCTGAAGGTCCTGAGGGTGATCAACGAGCCCACCGCCGCCGCCATGGCGTACGGGCTGCACAAGGCGCAGGTCTTTCACGTGCTGGTGGTGGATCTGGGAGGAGGAACCCTGGACGTGTCGCTGCTCAACAAGCAGGGGGGGATGTTCTTCACCAGGGCCATGGCAGGTGAGAAGATCTCAAGGTTCTTCTGCTGACGTTCAACTCCACCGGTGGTGCAGCGGTGCCACGTGCACCTGCAGGTGTCCATCAGAAGGGTGAAGCCGTTCAAGAATGGGTTTGTTTTCATCCATCATGGACTAATGTTGCGGTACCTTAGTTTCAAAGCAGCGTTTCATAACAAGAAGGAGTGAACGGTTTTCAGTGAACAGACTTGGTGGACAAATGTTGGATGAACTGCTGATGATGAACTGCTCCCCCACACGCAGGCAACAACCAGCTGGGTGGTCAGGACTTCAGCCAGCGGCTGCTCCAGTACTCCGTGGACCGAGTCCAGCAGCGGTTCGGCGCCCCGCCCACTCTCAAAGAGGACATCCACCGTCTCCGCCAGAGTGTGGAGGCGGCCAAGCTCAACCTCACCCTCCATCCCAGCGCCACCATCAGGCTGCCTCTGCACCTGGACACCCAAGGTTCCCGTCCATCGTCGGTCGTGTTCGAGGAGGTCGTCACCCGCGAGCTCTTCGAGGAGCTCAACCAGGACCTTTTCGAGAAGATCCTGGTCCCGATCATGACGGTGCTGGAGGAGGGTCACCTGGCCAAGGAGGAGGTGGAGGAGATCGTCCTGGTCGGAGGATCCACCCGAATCCCGCGAATCCGGCGGCTCATTAGCGAGTACTTTGGGAAGGAGCCCAACACGTCCGTGGACCCGGACCTGGCCGTGGTGACCGGGGTGGCCATCCAGGCCGGGATCATGGGCGGCTCCTGGCCCCTGCAAGTCAGCGCCATTGAAATCCCAAACAGACATTTGAGGAAGAGGAACTTTAACTGATGACAGTGTGGCGAGCGATGAGCTCCACTGCTGGCCGGTGGAGATGGGCAGAGAAGGTGACTCTGTCCTCAGTGGCTTGGACACGGCGGGGCTGTCTCGGCCTCGGCAGCCTGCAGCGACCGCTCCCACTTATCGCTCAGGAACAAGAAGACGGTGCGTATTTATTAACATTGTAGAGGTCGGGTGTCGCCCAACCTGCCGCTCTGCTTCCCAGTGTCGGCTGCGTGCCTTTAAAGCCACATGGCTTCAGTGGGCATTCTGAAGCCTGCGATGCTGCTCCTGTCTGGAACTGTGTGAGACATGAGGTTGCACTGGAGTGATGACTCATGGTGCAGCCTCCAGCTCCCTGGTGTCATGAGATCCTGTTTAATCTACTGAGTAAAGTTTCCCTGGACGGCCGCAGGCCTCGTCTTGTCACTGAATATTCCGGAACTGCTGCGAAAAGTGCTCCAGCTACTTGGTGCTTGTTCATCCTCGTGTGCCAGGACCTGATGAAGTCACCATGTTGCCTGCAGTCCCTCGCTCTACCTGAGCTGCAGTGTTGACTCTGCCCAGGTTTTGGTTTCTTACTGTGGATGAGACATTTTTCAATGTTCCAGTGCCTGTGAAAACATCTGAACCCTGCTATTTCCACACCACGGTGTTGAATAGTCACTCATTCCTGATGTAATAAAGCAGTAGTTTGGTCGCTAGACGCTACAGTGGAGCTGTGCGTTTCCATCCAAAGTGCCACACTGACAACCGCGCACGCAAACAATTAAAAAAACGCGCCACTTCTGGCAACGAAAGTGGCTCTTTGCTCAAAGCTAAATATGTTGGCGCTGGTCAGAACCGCCGTTCGTGGACCTACCTGCTAGCGACTCCTGACGGTGTCCTCCGTCCATTCAGTCATGGAGCAGGGCTCCTCTGTTCACCCGTCCGTCAGAGTTTCTGGATCTTCACCCTACACTCCGCCATACTTCAGCGTCCAATACAGACGTGCGCGCGCTCCTTCATACGTCATCACCATTCAAACGCTAAAAGAGTTTTGTTAATGAGCGTTACAGCGAATAATTTCAACAAAATAAATCTTCTGGTTTTATTTAAGGACCAGACGGACTTGTGAAAGCTGGTATTCGGAGTCGTTTTATTGTCAGAGGCACAGTAATACACGGTACAGGTCAACATTAACAGTAAAGATCACGAGCCTGCAGTCGTGCTCGGAGCTTCATCTTCATCAGCCACTTTATTTACAGTGTTCACTTCACATCCCCAAAACAACAACAACAACAACCACCTGTGGAACTTCTGCTGTCGTCACCTGCTTCAATGCACCTTTTTTACAGAAATATACAGTCACAAGAAACACCATTTGTAAAAAATAAAAACAAAAAGTCATTCACGTAAACCATAAAAACAGCAGTCGTTGGTTCCATGTCTCCAACAGCATGTGCTTACGTCCATCAGAGAAGGCGGGGCTTCTGTAAACAGCTTGTGTGTATAGTTTTGGGTTTTCCATGTTGGATATAAATAATACAGTAACAACAACAGCTCAGCAGGGAAGCTGACAGAAGGCAGGAGTCGCTGCGGCCGTTCAAAAGAACAGGCCCGACGGCGATTAAAAACAAGGACCTGCTCTAGAAAACAAGCTTAAAACATCAGCGGGACGCTGGAGTGGTCATTAAGAGGCATTTCCATGCAGCGGTGTCAGGCAGGCAGGACACTGAACTATTTACACCGGGCCCTCATGTGACCCGGGGTCAGCGGCGGACGCCTCGGTGACTGTAGTAGTCGTAGTCGTCCGTGTACATCTCCTCAGGGCCACCGACTCCGTTCCCCACTTCTGCAAGGCGGCAAAAACACATCCCTGAGAGGCTGCTCTACACCGAGTCTCATAGGTTGACGTGCACCACTTGCGATCGCCTCGTGTCAAGGCTACGACCACGACACTTCAGTACACGGGGGGAAGGGGAGAGTTAACGGAGGAGGCAAGAAGTGGTCAAGGTGAACATGAACACAGTCAATGGGACTCACCTTTGACCCCCAGTACACGAGTCTGCCAGGAGGCAAGCTGGCTGGTGAGGAAGGTGTGAAGGGCAGGAGGGGTGGATGGATGGATGAAGGGAAACATGAGGGATGCATGGAGAAGAGGGAGGAGTCACGGGTGGAGCGGGAGATGAGGGGGGGGGTGCACGTCACACACAGTGAGGATGACCAATCAGGAGCTACTGGGGTTGACCTTCGGAGCAGAGGGAGGAGGCGCCGCTAGAAGACTGACAGACACTCCAGAGAGATGCATGCTGGGACATGACACGGCGTCAGCTGCGGGTCGTACCGGAGAAGATCAGCTTCTCCTTCATCACACTGAGGTCTGGGCTGGACCTGCGGACGGCGGCGGCGCTCAGCATGATCTGCTCAGGGTTGTAGCTGTGCATCCCGCTGCTGCGATACCTGCAGGGGTCGGTCACAGGTCAGTCAGGGAGGCTTCAAACACACAGCTGCCACTAAAAGATGCTGAGAACCTCAGTCGAAGAAGAGCAGCCTGAGACATGAGTGCAGCACCATTCGCTGCCTTTACATTCGTTCACTATCAATAAAGACCTAATCACGATAAGTGGTCATAATGTTACTGAATGATGCTTCCGTCAGTGATGTGCCAGTGTGCTGTTGGACTTCCTCACACTGGAGTCAGCATCAACCAACGTCGACGCCGAGCCACTCGGTCTAATGAAAGCACTTCAGTGGACTTGATAGCAAATCCATCAATCTGCCGTGTGTCCGGCTGCGCTTGGCTGCCACGGAGAGATTCAACAGCTCATGGAGCTGTCCATGAAAGTGCTGACAGACACCAGCGATGGATGACAGAGTCGCAAGACAGAAGAATGCAGGGCCAGAGGAAGTGAGCCAGTTACCTGATCATGTGATAGCTGAGAGAAGAGGCCAGAATGCAGCGCAGGAGGAGAAGAGCATGCACGTCAGGCAGAGGGGAGAGGACCAGGACGAGGGAGGGAGGGAGAGAGAGAGAGGGGAAACAAGGAGAAGAGAAAGAGGTCCAGTTAGAGAGAGCCCAGGAGGGAGCAGAGCAGAGAAGAAACCAACATCCATCTCAGAGACAACAAGTCAGTGGGCAGACACGCCGGTGTGCCACAACAATCCCTACATCTTCTGGCACTTCACACAACAGAGAGCGAGGACGTGACTGTCGTCGTGAGCGGACGACAGGAAACACACACCACTGTGGAGAAAGCGTGTCAACGAGTGTGGCGACGGCACCCGCGGCTCCACTTACTTCTGGAAAATAAATATTCCTATCACCACGGCGAAGGAGAGGACGTCCGCAGAGACCCACATCAGACAGTACTGATCCGGCTTCTGCAAGATCACAACGAGAAGTTCAGCCGCAAGAGAAGCAAAGGTTAAAAAGGAAGAGGCAAGTCAACGATGGCGTCGCGTGAACGGGTCTGAACCATGCTGCAGCTCAGAGGTGCCTCTCTCGGTCACCCAGCACACTTGTGCCTGCACCTCAAAAGAGAGGGGGCCGGCGTCTCCCCCACAGAGTGGCAGGGCCAGGAGCCAAGCCTTCAGCAGGCTCCGGCTCACCTCTCACTCACAAGTGGTGCTTTGTTTATCAAGTTCTTGTTTAAATGACAGCTGATGCAGACGCACAGTGTCACGCACACAGAAGCGAGCGGAGTTCAACTACTTCCACAAAGAGTTTGTACGAGTACGTTGGTGTAAATGAAGGTGGCTCATGAAGGAAGGTTCGTGCAGAATAACGGCTCCTCAAACAGGAATATAAATCTCTTCATGGCCAAGTCATTCAAACAGAGAAATGACTGGGATGTGATCATGGTCAGCTCTGCCCTGTCACTGAACTGACGCTTCCATGATGGAACTCGTCCTGACTCTAGGTCCATTAGATGGCGCTATAATCCCAGAACTTTCCACGAGTGAGCAGCTGGCTGCAGACAGAGGACATTATTAAATATATCCCCTAAAAGCAATAAGTATAAAAATAAAAGTGCGCTGCGACACACTGGAGAGCTGCTGCATCAACACTAATAATGGAGTTTATTGAGAGTCAACACTCGGCTCCGGCAGGCGGCAGATGCCGTGGTAACACACAGCACTGGGGTCCTCCTGCTGACGTGCAGCAGAGCATCACACGCGTGCACACGCGGTCAGGACACCAGCCGTCTCTGAGTTATTAGTCTGGGATCTCAGACACCCTGAGCTCAGCCTGGATCCAAAGATCAAGTCCAGGAGGGCAAAACATTGGCATGAACAGGGATATTTGTCAGTCACTCGTGGATTTATTTAATCTGTGAAGCCATGTGAGCGTGGACAATTAATCTGAGAGACTAACTTTGTTAAATATGAGAGGAGAATAAAGCACCGCATCAAAACATCAGCTCTGCAGAAGACCATTTCCTGAAGGTTCTTACCAAGAGCCAGATGGGGTAAGGCACCTTTCTGAGGACCTGAGGGGCCTCGGAGGCGACGGCCGAGACGCCGCTGCACCACAGCAGCGAGTACAGCCAGGGCTGATTGACAGTGTAGAGCGTGAGGCTGACGTTCCTCTGAGTGAAGTCCCTGGAAGCAGCGATGTCTGTGTCAAGCAGCTGCCTACAGAACCTCGCCACAAGCCCTCACCTGATTTCCTTTGTGTTGGCCTGGTTGTAGCGAAGCAGCAGGCCACGGATTTCATTTTCTCGGAGGGTTTCAGGGCTCTGTTTCACCAGCGATGTCTGGATGAGACCGGGAGCCTGCCGTCGCACCTGACCCCTGTCCTCGCTCGGCGTCCACATCACCTGAGACAGAATACCGTGTTGCTTCCAGGAAAATGGGACATATATATGGGCACACATGTATGCAAAGAACATCGATGGTAAATACATTTTAAAAAATATTTGGTTGAAAAATCTGTGCGGGAAAAACAGAGAAAAACAACTAGAAAAATGTTACGTTGTACAATCGGGACAAAAGAAAAACCCTATCATTTCTCACTGATTCTTTTCTTATACATACAGATGAATATGAATTCGATGTTAACTTCCAGAGGAAAGAAAAAGAGAGTCGACTATCTGAACGCGCTCACCAGGCCCTGAGGAACCCCCGACTTGAGCACGGTCTGCAGCGTGTGGTTGATCCAGCTGTGGTGGCAGGGGTGGTCCACAGGTGGGCGCCTCAGCCTGAACACCACCGAGCTATTGTGGTAGGAGGCCAGCTTCAGCAGCTGCTCCAGGCTGCACACACTCTGATTGGCGATCAGGCTCCTCTCATGCGGGGTCAAGGTGTGTACCGTCCAGAAGGGGTCATTCTGAAACCCCGAAGGTCACACAACTCAGATGAGATCAGATAATTTAATCTCTACAGCTTGGCATGAACCCTTCAGAACCTCGGCAAACACTGCCATCTAGTGGCGAAAGGTCATCAGTACGCAGGTCAAGAAATGACCATGGACGGAACAGGTAGGTGGAGAAGAGGAAAGCTACAAACAAGGTTGGTGGATGCCGTAAAGGAGGACAGGTGGGACCAAGGATGGAGCAAGCTATTGGTGACGTGCTTGGGCAACACCTGACGGGGATGTTGAGACGGGAAGACAAAGGAAGATGAGAAGGAAAGGGAGGAGAAGGACAAAAACAGAAGAGGAAAAAGAGAGGAGAAGAAGAAAAGGAGGAAGAACGGCTGAACGAGATAAACGAGAATAAAAGGACAAAGAAGAGGAGCAAGTGAAAAAGAGTGAGGATCTTTTTTTTTTTATGCGGACATTCTTTCACTCAAGTCTGCTGAGTCTGCATGTGGTGGCCCTGTTGAGGTGATAACAGACCCTGGACTCACTCCACTGAGAGCTGAGCTTCATATAGAAAGCCCACAGAGCTTTGAGTACCAACTTCTCCAGCCACAGCAGAGCCGGAGGTGGACCATGTACCTTCAGAAACCACTGTCCGGCGTTAAGCTGCTGCACATCCGTCCAGTTGAAGAGTGAGGCGTCCTCCGTCTGCCTGTCGGGGAAAACCTTGTGAACGTCAGTGGTGCGCTGCAGCGTCTGGTCCCGCATCAGGAAAGGGACCCCATCCACACTGGAAGGACAAGGAGCAGGTGGATATTAGGGACACACGCTTGTCCTGCAGGTGCTTCAGGTTCATCTCAGCACAGCGCTGACATTCAGGCTGTCAGCACCGGTGACACCAGCCACGGAGCACAAACCACCAAATCGTGCAGACACTGTGGAATCCTCGGCCCAGCGGCGACCTCTCATCAACTCCATCACTTCTCCTCCATCAGAGAACAAGCCTGACCACACCACAGCAACGCTGCCCCCAGTGTCTTCACACTAGGCTGTCACCTCCCATTACTCTGCCCGCGTCAGACGCCCCTCTCCTGGCTGCTGCTGCCGCACCACTCAAGGGCTTCTCAGACCACGACGGCGCAGACAAGATCAAAAAACAAAGGGGGCTTTTCATTAATGCATTATTAAGATCATTTGAGTCTCAGCGAGGAACCGCTGGGTTTGAAGGAGGGATGAGAACGCCAGGCAAATCAACCTGCGATCTTGGCTCCTTCAGTTTGTGCTATTGATCGCGTGCGCGTGTGTGAGAGAGAGAGAGAGAGCGTGTGTTTACCTAATGGCCACGTCAGCCTCAAAGCCAGTCACATTCATCTGCAGGGCTCTCTGGAAAGACCACAGTGTGTTTTCAGGGGCCAGCTGAGAACAAAAACCACACCATCAGATCAGAATCAGAAGATAGCTCATCAGGCCAACAGGCAGCTGCCAGAAAAGAAGGGTCTCCTTGTACCCTGAGACCAACATCTGTGTGTTCCCTGGGAGACAGTCACGACCCCACACATTCTCTCTCACCTACTGTGATGTGGACATAAGATAATCATCACATTCGGGACTAATGAGGCAGGGACTGTTCGATGTTTGGACCCCAGACTGGAACTTCTCTTGATAGCTGAATGATGAATATTTCAAATGAGATTAAATGAGAATATTGGACTGGGGTTTAGACGGATTTTAAGATAGTCAAAACACTGTTTAATTTCAGATGATTCATTACAGTGGTTTTCTATCAACGGATCATTTAACTTAATTTGGGACAATTGACATGTCTCTCTTTTTTATTCAACATTTCTTCCCAGTCCTCCAACACAGATTCCATTCTTATTCGTTATAAATGTCATTGCATCACATGACCAGCTTAAAAAACATTTACTCACATTTTTTTCCTTTAAAACTGTTCTTTTTTTCCCCACATAATTTCACTTGCGTTCTCCCATTTTCCCAACTTCATCCACAGATTATTATGTAAACATAAATAAAAACAACAAAATAAGTACATCTTTATTTTTTGTGCTTGATAATGACATTGATTGGTTACATTTGGCTTCTTCTTATTCCCTTAACCCAGGTCTGTACAGCGTCGCAGCAAATGAGGGCTAGAGTTGGAACCCCTTTGTTTTTAATCCTCCTTATTTATGCCCTTCTGTTTCATGTTGTAAACATATTTAACATTGCCATTTATTGAGTACAAAAGAGTAAAAAGTTATTCAAAAGACACAAACGAAAATAAAATATTGTTCATTACAAAACAGCAGTGGCACGTTGCTCAGAATGCACCGAGCTGACCGTGGTCACTGGGATTCGCATTTAACAGCATTGGCCTGACTGAAAGCCCGTCCACTAAATGGGAGGCACCGAAACCTGCTGGAGGTATGTGACACCGCCATGTGACCATGATCCACAGCAGAGGAATGTGGTGATCGATACAAAGCTCTTCACAGGTCAGTCAGACACGGCACTATCTTTCCGGTAAGAGTTTGACAGCAGCTCAGGGATGCTCCCATTTTCAAATTCCAGCGTGAGGATCGATGGCGCTACACAAATAGCAGGGTGTGCTTCCCACCGTGCGAGTAACCTTCCGCTGCCTCCTGAGTGTTGCCCAGCACGGCAGGAGGGAGCTTCCTCCTGTCGAATCATTAGTGCCAACATGAAACTACAGCCCTTCTCTCACAGCATTGGCATGACCAAACAGAAGCAAAACGTGAAACAGGAGCACTGAAGCTCCTGCTCTGTTCAGTTGACAACTTTCCACTGCAAACAGAAGAATCACTCGAAATCTAGTTGGAGAAACCTGTGCATCTGAACGCCAGGGCGATAAAGGGGCTAAAGGTACTGCAATGGGGATAAGTGGAGATGTCAACTCACCGTGGGCGCCCCCTGGTGCCCGATCACGCTGGGTCGAGGTTTGAGGTCGGTGGGCTCCATGATACAGGGCGAGGTGATGTACAGCGGCGCCACATAGAGGCCCAGCAGAAGACTGAGATACAGCAGCATCACCACAACCTGGAACACTGTTGGCAGACACAAGTCATAACTGCTCCTTGGGACGGGAATTATTTAGTAGCGCAGGGTACAGAAAAGTGCCGCCCGTGTTTTTTCTCTGCCTAAACATTCAACAGAGCAGAGATTTCAAGTGCTCCGCGCTGCCAAAAGAACACCAGTGTTTACTCTGCGTGTGTAAATACAAAGAGTTGTGACCTTTGGTGACACTTTCCCGGAGCCTGACTTGACGTAAACGCGTTCCCACACGGCATCGGCTGGCAGCGAGTGACGTGAAAATGATTCAACATCATCTTTGTTCGCATAGGATGGGTTTGAATTCTACAATACTTTGATTGATATAAAAAATAAATTACACAAACTATGGCATTCAGTTTTGTCCAAACCTCTTACAAGCAAATATTCCTTGTGACTTCCCAAGGAGGTTACTGCCACCTGCTGGCAGATTGAGCTCATTGCAACCAGGGATATTTCAAATGCTAAAAAGGCATGATGAAATACACGTGAAGCAATAACAGAGAATAGCATTCCCTCAGCTGAGTCCCTCTGTGTGCTGACAAGGACACGTTAGATTTGAAGTCAAGCTTATTTGTCCAACAGAATCATATATTGAAGTCAATGACTCAATCTTTATTCATAAAGCACTTTCAATGAAATTGGACAAACGGCTTATAATGGGGGGAAAAAGGAAGAACACAAGTTAAGAATAAAGTAGAACATATTGATGGCGAAGTATTCATTTTCATTCAATATCTTAATTGTTTTTTCTTGTCTCCCTCATCACCAATGTCTTGGTTATGACATCTCGTAATATGAAAAATGCACTTGAATTATCCATTCATTGCAGGGAAACTAACTAAGCCTCATCCCGAAAATATAGACATTTTTAAAAATCCTTTAAGAGATGCGTGTAAGCAAATAAAAACCGCAGGAGGATGACTGGTATCAAATTCAATACACACATTAGTGGGTTACACTGAGCTCAAGCATCACCCAAAAGTTGACGGTGACAGATCACACACCGCGATGGCCTCATAAATGGACTCATCCATGTGGCACACCTCAGTGCTGCAAGAGGACAAGCTGTATCCCAAACACAAGGGAATGTATTGGTTTCAAGGTCAGCTGCGGGGCGCGGCCCAGGAGGCACTCCTGTTACACTCACAGCTACAACCCCAGGTAGCATGGGTGGACACGTGGGCTGTGTTGCTCTGCACAAGAGCTTGATATTTCACCACTAAATGACAGGATTCATTGACATTCCTGCTACGATCCTCCCACCAGCGCGTCAATACCCAGAACCAAACTCCCCATGCTGGAAACCATCACCAGTCCTCAGGAATGTTGGCTCTCTCAGACACCCTGGCTGAAGGTGGTGACCCCTGTCTACACCGTGTTAATCATTCATCACTTGACTGTTGTGTGTGAACAGGCGCTTTAGTCAAATTGGAAGTTGTGGAAATGGACCTACGTGTTTTTTCAGCACGAGCCACCTGCCCAGCCACGATCCAGGACAGCGCTGTGATGGCAGCGAGCGCCCCAACGTGCAGGAACGGACCGGTCGCCTGGACAGACAGGGGTTTGGAAGGTGACACCAGCAGGCGTAATGGAGGTGCAGAATGACAGAGCCAACACAAAACACACCAACACAATCGCTCAGCGGAAGAGACACTGTTCTGGGCAAAACATATTCAACTATTTATGCTGACAGAGTCGTGGGTTAAGTCAAGTCAATGAAGAGGAAGTATGATACAACTGTAGAGCTTCATTGTTCATGTCAAAACAAATGAGGAATATATTAGGGCAAAGATAAAATACAGTAAATATACAGTACATACAGTAAATAGCTCTCTGATAAATATTTTATATACAAGTAAAAAACATTTTTAAATCCATATACATTTTGTGAAGGAAAAGTAACTATTGCTCATTAAAAAAAAACTTAAATAAATACAAAAATAATAACAATAACTTATATGTATATATATGAATTAAAGAAAGAAATTAATGGAGGTGCTGACTAAAATGCTTTTAAAACAGGTTTTATTGTTGACTAATCCCAATTAATCATATTAGAATTAGATATTGCTGCATTTTTTAATCTTACATTTTATTGTTGTCTCCTTCATCATGAATGTTTTGGCTATGACATCACAGAATATGGGGCACCCAGAAAGGGTGCACGGAAAAATGTTTCCTGCTTCCTGTTTCCACTCGAGTTATCGATTCATTTCAGGGAAATTAACATGTTAAAGCCTCATTCCAAAAACATATATAAAAAAAAAAAAAAAACTTGAAAGAGGAAGTGAGAAAGGGAGAATGTGTTTTTTTAAATGCTTTTATCTGGACTGTTCGGTGTGTCACAGCTGAACTATACAAAAAAACTTCTCCATTTCACTCCTAATGTGAGCACAGGCGGAGGGCCCCATGTGGCCCCTGGGCCTCACAAACAAAAGGCCAAACAAAAGCAAAACTGCAAAAATATTGAAGCTTAACACCCAAGTCAATACATTTTTCCATTTCAGTGAGATATGTGATTTTTTTTTTCTTTGTCTATTACAGCTATTTTAATGCCTCACAACAGAATGCACATAATAAGCTAGTCTCTGAATACGTCACAAAATATCCAAGAAAAAGTACAGTGTATCCTGGCCAAACCTTTTCTTTTTACCTTTTCCGACCACACAGGACTCTATTCCTGGCGTTAGCAAAAAGAACATGGATCTGTCAATCAAAGCAGTAGGGATTCATCCTGACCTGCAGGGAGACTGGCAGGACGTCCCACTCCCGGCCCCACGTTTGGTTGACTGATATCACTCCCACAATCGTCGTGAGCAGAGCAGCCGTCACCCCTATCTGTGCAGACAGATGGTAACACAACACAATACAACACTATGTCAGTGTGACTGCACATGTGGGTGCGTGCGCACACACACGTACACACACACATACGTACACGCACACATGCTGACGCTGTCACACTGTGCTTAGCCTGTCGATAGCATTTACCCAGCTTTCACCAGCCTCCTGGGACACAAGAATCTGCACTGTAGGTTCAGGACAAGTTCAACGTTTTACGCCAACGGGAGAGTACAAACAATCCTAGCTGCAGGTCGATGCCTTGCACATTCCACAAAAAGAATGGTCACAGTCGGGTCACTACCTTGTGGAGCCAATGCAAATTCAACTGCTGGCCCAGAGCGACGTGGCACACAGCTAACACCTGAGGCAGAAGAAAGGCATTGAAAAACAACAAGTCAGACAGTCATTACACACAAATGGGATTTCTACTTTCAGGCGCCCACTTCCACAAGATCAGCAGCCCTGATGTGAATATTTCATGTGGGCGTACCATCAGGAAAGTGATGTAGGTGAGGCCGGCGGCGGTGGTGGCCAGGATGGGAACAGTGCCATCGCTCCACTCCCCAGAGCGGTTGTACAGGAACCTGAGGGGTCACCAGGCTGCAGTTAGACATGTGCTCACAGCGCCGCCTGACTGACTCTCCCGTTTTCAGGTACACATATTTCCAACATATCATAGAGCGTGAATCACCTTCAGGATTACATCATCATTTTAATTTCCAAGCAAATTCCGTCAACATCTTCCTTCATTTTCAGCTTTCCTGTACCCAAATTTTGCCCAGTTGAAAATGATCTTCTTGTTATAAATTCATGCCATTTTAAGTTGAGGTGTGGAAAAACGACCCAGCAATATATTGCAATATTTTGACGATTAATATTATACCAATATTTTATTGTTTGATATTAAAGTGCTTTTTGGTTTTGTATATATGCATAAATATAAACTATTGTTGAGGAAATTCTCCTCAACCGAGCTGGTCAGTGCTTTGAGTCATTTATTGATTATTAAAATTAATCTCCACCTCCTGCCTTTGAAACATTAGTTTAGTGCACATTAGTTCACCAAGACCGTTGTTTGACATGGAGTTTAAATAGAAGCACTTTCAAGCAGAGTGTTGGTAGAGTGCAGTATGCAACACGACTGAGAAGTAGTTAAGAACAGTTCCAACCTAATATGCCCATGCAATCTGATAATCCTGAGCTATATGCTGTGACTTTTGTTTTCTGACAAAGGCAGGTGTTGAGGTCATGGAGGAAGTGGCTGCCAGAAATAACTGGATTCACATCAGAGCAGGAGGAGTGAACCTCAAACTACAGGCCACACAGAGCTCTTCAAACATCACGGAGAAGCACGTCTCTTCATGGTTATTTGGATATTGACGGGAATCTTCTGCCATATTTTAAAAGGCGGTCAAATGGGGCAAAGCTTATATGAGCGCCACCCAGTTTTGCCTGGGAGGTTGTGTGGAAAGAGGAGGAGCTGAGAGGTAATGTGATTGTCGTCTAACAGAGGAGCGGTGAAAATATTGATCCTGTCCAGCTGAAGGGAGACTAAGAAGTATTACAGATGGTAGACACTGCAGCTGAAGTGACGGGACTTAACTCCGGCGCTGCAGGCACGAAAAGATTAGTGTTTGTGGTTTGTTGAGATAGCACCATTAACCTCCTCGGCCATCTCGGCGGCGGCGCTGAGCGCAGCAAGGGCACGCTCACGGGCGTTTCTGTATAATTCCTCCCTGCAGAGGGAGCAGGACTCTCCTTGGTGCTAAATCACTTCAGTACATGGGAGCAGGGAGTCATCTCTCCGGTCAGCCGGGAGGCCGCCTTGAGAGCAGCCAGCAGAACAGGCAGGACACTTCCCAAATGAGAAAAAATGTACGAGTGGACACCTCCTGCCCCTGACCACACAACAGCACGCGGCTCTGCAGATTACAGGTGTGATGAAAACACTGATTCAGACTGACACAGCAAGTGAGCGCAATGCCGTCAAACGGCAAAGGTGACTTTGAAGAGGGTTTTTGACTGTGGTAGCCAGTACTTAAAGAACATCCCCTGTTTCTGTCTGCATGGGAGCATCTCAATGAGCGTGATACAGAGGAGGCTTTCGGTTTGGAACCTCAGGATTACCCAGCTGGCTTCCTGGGTCTGGTCTCCTTCTATGAGCCAGTGACCTTCAACCGTTACCGGATCAATTCACATTTGAGTGTGAGGCAGTCACGACGAGGCTCAACACCTCTGGATTACAGGTGGTGGCACTCAGCAGGAACAAAAGGAATTCTCACTCCTGGCAGTGTGAGAGTCAGGAGGTAAAGTCAGACGGCTGCTGGACATGAGGGTCACTCGTGTCCTCCTGGACAGATGACACATGAAGTGAGGTGCATTCCATAAGACTTGGGTACGTGTGAAAGCTGCAAGACACTGTGGAGCACAGCCAAAAGAAAACATTGTCGCGAGGATGCAGAGTGGATATAATCTGGCTCAGGCTGGACATGTTGTCTGTGCCTAGATTAAAGCAGATTAGACAGATGATTTTGGAAACCAGCAAGCAGACAAGCAAAGAGTGTCTGCTTTCAGAGCCAACGGCCTGTCGACAGGCGTCAAGTCCTGGTCTGGTTTTACTAAAGCAGAGAGATGCACAGCTCATCAAATAGTAATGTGGTTTTCACTGCTAGACTTTGGCTCAGAAAGAGATGTGTGTCTCAGGTATGAGAGGTGGTGGGACACTCACCAGTTGAACTCATTGTAGTCATTCCGAGCCTCCAACCAGAAGTAGGACCAGACCAGCAGTCCACAGAAGGTGAGCAGGAGGATGAGCGACCACAGGAGCTCCCACTGTGGGGGAACATGATGCACTCCATCACTGGGTCAGTCAGTTCCAAACCTGAGGAATACTTCCCAGGAGTGATATTCATTTGTTCAACTTAATCCAAAACCAATGGTAACAAAGTAACAAAAGAAGGGAAAATGAACTCGCAGCACAGCGACGTCAGCGCTCGCACACCAAAAGACATCTTCAGCTGAAGACCCGTCTTCAGAGACTCATTAATTTACATCTCCTAAAGCCTCGTCATCATCCGAGCGCACGGGTTCACCTCGCTGCTGACCTGCTGGGACTCCCCACGAGATTCACTTTAATTACATCTCAGAACATCACTGACTAATGACTGTCTTGCACTTCTGTACCACAGCAACTTTTTAACAAGCAAGAAGATGGAGTGTTCGGAGCACTCCTCGCTGGCCTGCTCTAGCTAGCAAAGTCATCGTCACATGACGGACTCCATACAACAAGAGCACATGCACAGCACGTGTAGACGACAGATTCAGCCTCTTTGTAACACGCATAACTACGTTTAGTGAGAACTCCGCCTTAAAGCGCCCCCTAGGGGACATCATGATGACAAGTTAACATTTTTTCATTACAAGACTGGCAGTAAACACAACATAGACCGAGCAAAGCAGAAGATAAAATAAATAATTGCATGCAGCAATAACAGTACACAAATGCAATATGACCCTGGCTGACGGAGCATTGTTGCAATGCGGGATGGCATAAGGAAGAAAAGATTTCCTCTGGGTGTTGACTCTACATCTGAAAAAACGAAAGGCTGCCATCGAGACTCCTGACAGCTAACTGTGGGCTCTATTGAAGTGTGAAGGAAGACCCAGCCCAGCTTCGACATTGTCCTTCAAGTCAGTGTCATTTACACATGGGGATCATGCGATGAGACCAAAAGTAGGGACGCATGCACCAAGCAGCACATGTCGACGCTGGAGTGGAAATGAATTTGACTATCCGACCCACGTCATTCGATCATGACTTAATTGTCCATGGTGTCAAGTGCTGACAGTTCCGACCACCGGCATGCTGACGCATCAGTGCCAAGTGTGACCCAAAGTCAGAATACAGTGTTGAAGTTGTCGGCTCTTTTAAAGTAGTCAAGAGCGAGAACAGAATTTCACTTTGCAATGAAAAACTCTAATATTATACTACTACTAATACTGGCTGCTTGACAACAAGGTTTCAAGGTCATGTACGTCACTGGCTGAAAAACGGCCACCTGTATTGGGTATTGGACAAACATTTCAGCGATGACGTCATCTCCAGTTCCCCGAATGACAAAACAAGATGGCAAATAAAGTGCTGACAAAAGACAAAACAACTTGGATCTCACAAACATGTCAAGGAGGCTTTGTGATAGTCTGAGCTCAGCTGCCTGCCTGTCAACAAGCGCTCAAAAACCATCGCATGGATGACATTTTCAGGACATGATGTTGGTGGCACTTCAATTCATCATTTGAAGGTTTTGTCACTCTCCATTGAGAGAGCCGCAGCATGAGCTTCCATTCTTACTGGTGTGTTGTGCGAGTGAGTTACAGATCACTAGTGCCACCCGCTGTTCCATTAAGCTCATTACCGTCAACAACATTTCAAATGCTAAAAAGAGGGTGTACTAATGTAGATAAATAATGAAGCCCACAATTAGTGTTTTGAATTTCTTTTTTTTCTTATATTTCGTGAAAAAGACATCATAAATGAATTTAAAAATGTTGTATTATAATTCATATTCCACCTCATGCATGTTCCATAATAGTCTGTCATTTTTGTCAAGGCAATGATAAATGTTGTATTCACCTAGTGGAACATCAAGAGGCAAGTTACAGGTTTGTAATACTAATACTAATATTCAAGTAAGCTTCAGAGAATCATTTCTAATTGTATAAAGTCATACGGGGTATTACAGAATAACAGCCACATTACTATTCGGCAGCACTGGCATTTATTCACCCGCAGACAGCTCAGTCTCTTGGTGTTCTGACAGCTCACTCAATTATAATATTCCATTTAAGGAGTTTCTGTGAGCCACAGCACAAACAAGCAATATTAAAGAGGTGGGAGAGACTTTAGCTCCAGAACCAGGCGCGGTAAATGAAATCTGTTCTAAAAATAGAGGATGGAAAAAAAAAAAAAAGAACACTAAAATCACCACAAATGGGATCAACGGCTTTACAGCCATCAACTCCTCTCTAATAAAATAAGAAGCAATTGATTTGTTTGCATACTAACTCATTTAGATTGCACTTTTACTGTGGATTTAGTGAATCCATAAAAGCAATGATGTCCTGAGTGAATCACTAAATGAAAGGAAGATCATCTGCTTTTAGTCCAGACGGACTGTCGTGACTTGTAGAAGATATAAATACACTCATTTCAATCAGCAAAACGTCGATGCTTCTGTTTATTCATGAGCTCAGCGTTGCGTCTCAGCGCTCCTGATGCAGGCTACACTGCCCCTGTCAGAACCATCAGTGGTTAGTGTTGACGATAACCAGCCCCGCTCACTGGACGCCACATGCAGACACGGAAGTGGGGTGTTCACCACAGAGCAAACAAACATCAGCGCTGTGGACACCCAAGATTTGGATTGCTGTTTGGTTAAACTGTTCAGATTCTAAAAAAACAAACCCTCTTTAGTCAAAACAAAATGTACTTTAACAGCCTGCTGGGGTCAGAGGTATTTCACAACACAGATAACTGCGCTCATTTAGATAACAGCAGGGATCGAACAGTCTTTTCATGTGCTGTGTGTGTCGATGGCGAGAAATGGACTGCACCAGACAACAAGACTGGACACGCTGGCTTGCTTGTTCACTCGTGGCAGGAGGCGACAGATTTGGGTGAATCAAGGGCAACGCTTCAGAGACATTCAAAAAAATGATAGTAATATTTGTGGTGACAATAATATCTTTTGTTGCCTTTATATTCCTCTTCTACCCAGTTACATTACCAAGCAGGATGTCAAGTTGATATGACTAATGTCAAGTTGATTTCACAAGACAGATTAATTTGTCTGTAATTTTTGAGATGAAACTTCTAAACTCTAAGATCACCATCAAGGTCAAATCGACCACACCTATAAACGCATGCTACCTCTTTAGAATCATAAAACTATACATCAAGTTCTGTGGGAAACAACTGACATCAAGGATAACTCCTCGCCTCCGCTGGCTGACACGCTCCTGCTGGGCTGCTCGCATTGCACAGCTGCCCCACACACGAAGCACTCACAACCCACCTGCACTCTTGAACCAATGCAACACACCATCTACTATGTGTGATGAAAATGAAAATGTCTCCCGGCAGATTGTGGAATTACAGAATATACCTACAGTACGTTAGCGTAAATACATAAGTAGACACACTTTATTTTCACGTTGTTGCATGCAAGCATTGACCCAGATGTAGCCAGAGCCAATCCTGAGGAGCATATGCATTCATTATGGCCGAGTCAGCATCATTTCTGGGACCAGCTGCACATGCCGGGAACTGATTTGACCCACAGAGATGATGAGATCACTGAAAAATGAAGACAGAGCTCCTGTGCTTCCATTTTGGAAGCCTTTGTGTGAGTGAATGGTAAAGACTGCCTAAATGGAAATACTTTCAATTATTACTGAGAGGCCGGATCAGCTTGCACCATGTGACGCAGGCCGTCCACCGACGGAGCGCCTTGGAACACAGGCAGTTTTACCGAGACAAGTGGGTCATCTGAGCGGCTCAGTGTAATGTTTAAGATATATTCATAAAATAAATGAATCAAAAGCTCCGGGGTCAACTCCGGAGATGCTAGAGTCATAAGCTAGCCAGTGTATCCAATGACAAGAGGAGTAGCAGACACAGGTTCTTGATTACTGGAACCATTCAAAGGTCTTAAATGTCACTTGGCAGATCCTCCAGGAAGCACTGTCGGTGACTTAATACCACAGTCAAAGACTTCGACCTGAGACGAAAAAAAATAAAGATGTAAAACTCAAATGTAAAGAATGAAAAAAGAAGCACCAAGCCACAAAAAAGAGGCACCAAGCCGTGAGTCACATCCAATCCACATCCAACTTGAAATGTCAATGATGTCATCAACACCAGGCTTTTAGCCAGAAGGGGTTCTGAAGCCAAAATTGGACGCCCGTTTTATCAACAAGATGCTCATTAGAGCCTGTACAGTGCCCTTATGCTAGTGCCACCACTCTGCCTCCCATGGAAAAGGTGCTACGTTCCATTGTCCCAAACCCTAAGCAAGACCTCGCGAGTCGCAACACTCGTGGTTGGTCGCCACATGGAAGAGCGCTGTTATTGATGGGATGTCTTCCTGAAATAAAAGTGTACTGCCAGGTGATGCCGTCACACCCGGCATATTTCTTTGGAAACTTTTTATTGGGTGAATGGAGCTTCAAATGAAGTGTTCCAAACACGCAACACAACACGGATGAAAAATTCATTCATTCTTCTCATCTTATCAAAGGTTCCTGAAAATCCATTCATGCTCTGCTAACAGACAAACGCGTCGCGAACAAAGGTGAGCACTTCATTTATTAAATCAGTCACTTATTTTAGCCTCTTTTTAATGTGTCTATCTAAAATAAAACAGTGAGCCCTCTTATTTACGATGACTAGTGTATGCCTGTTCCCACTAGGGCCATGACAAACCGTTCTCTTGCATTGAAGTGCAGAGATGTTTCAGCGAGAGGAAGGGGGGGGGGGGAGTCAGCTTCGTGCACGAGGTCAAGACAAGTGCTGCTCAATGCCACTGAACGTGCAGCACCAACAAAGAACGCTGACTTGGCACTATCCTATCGGTCGGCCTGATAGACATCCACTGGCAGCAGGAAACAGAGCTACGTGGTGTCCAGTTTCCTGCTAATAGAAGGCAAAGGAATCAATATCTTGCTATTGTCTTCTGAAAGACTTCTCAGGCCGAAGCAGGTGGAGGCTCTGGTCAGAATGTGTTTGTTTACACCTAATGAGGTTGGAATGTAGACAAGTGTGGGAGGGGTGAGACGCATCAATCTACTGTCCATGCGTCTGTCGGTTATGAATAAATCATGTCTGATCGGAACAGAATGCCGACACACACGGACTAGGTGAAACTGCAGCAACAGAATCCATATATTTGAGTCACATGCCCCGATCAGACACAACTGACCATCTCAAATGGACTTTTTTGCTATGATGGTAAAAGGTGATCTGCACATGGATTCCAGGGACATGAACCTTAAGACAACCGGGGGCAGCCACATGGGCTCTCTCTGGGGAATCCTGAAGGTTGTTCCATTGATAGAACAGCAGCAAGGTCAAAGATAATTGCTGTGGTAACTGGAGAGGCTTGATAGTGGCCGTGTACATAGTGGAACACAGCCTCTTTGTTTTCATAAATAATACGTTCTGAAAAATGAGTGCGACTCTTCACCTCCTACACAGACTCGCCATCATCACCAGCCAAAAGAGCGGAAGCTAACAGATTTTAGGCTCAGCAGATGAGGAGCATATGTGACTCTGACACACTTTATCCTGGAGGATTTTTGCATGACACGCTCACGTGCACATATGTCAGTGTATACAGTGAATTAGATGGAATCAACGCCTTCCCAGGATCAGT
This sequence comes from Synchiropus splendidus, assembly GCF_027744825.2. Taxonomy (NCBI): domain Eukaryota; kingdom Metazoa; phylum Chordata; class Actinopteri; order Syngnathiformes; family Callionymidae; genus Synchiropus; species Synchiropus splendidus. The sequence continues at coordinate 25,075,771 of NC_071341.1, read as the reverse complement.
GTGATGAGAAATGAATGAGGGGGAAACAGCCATGGAAATACAAGTCATGGAGTCCTGAGGATCTAGAGACAGCAAACGTTCATCACAGTCAGACCTCGCACGGCCCAATACACAGCAGCCCGGAGCGTGCGCTCCCATGTCGCCACCTCATTTCATAAGTAGGCCATAAGGTTTAGTGAAATAATGAAAAAAAAAAGACGCAAATAAAAGTTTTTTTTGCTTCTCAATTCCAGGTACACCACATTAAGAATGGATATTGTCCTGAGCAGCAGTGCACTCAAAAAAGTGCACAGATTCAACTTACTTTTTTCAAATCTGCAGGAAAAAAACGAATTAAACACACAAAAAAGTGTTGATGATGGATAAACTAAGTCAAACACCCAAGAGTGCGGACCCCCAGCCATATTGGAATTTCTTTGTTTTTGATCCATTTAATATCTTCCTTAGCATTTAAAATATCATTGGCAGCAATGAGCTCAATGGAACAGCCGGTGGCAGAAGCACACAGATGCACACCCCTCACTGGTTTTGTTGTCAGTATTCACTGAACATGTCATTGAAATTATCCGTTTTGAAGCACACATGACCTTGGCGAAGGCAACAATAAAAGCAAACGCATATGTCTCTCCTACCTTTGTGGTGTCGTCGTGTGAACGCTGGTAGCGTTTCCAACGGCAACCATAGATGCCCGTGATGCATGACAAACATAGCTGTCGTTCGTAGACTTGCAGCGGTTGGTGTTTCACCATGCTCCTTCCGTCAGTCCTGCTTCCAGAGCACAAGCATCCCACTCACCATGAAGCTCTCTGTAGAGACACAGTAGAATCGCTCAATGAAGTCTTTTTCCATCCATGGACTAACCACCTGGTCTCCTCACCGCTCCTGAATACCCAAGGATGCAGAGCCTGATATTAGTCAATCAGTGGTAAAGACAGGGTAATTCAGAACCCAATACGAGCAGCAAACAAATCAGCGTATCAAAGCTGGAGTACCAATGAGTTGAGACTTGCCAGTGTTGGACGAGTCGTGCAGCAATTGAGTCTCATTACTGCGGCTTTGACAGAAGAATCAGAACTATTTTCAGCTTTACCATGGCGACACTGAAATTACAGTGTTGTCCTGTGGCAGCGTGTTGTTACAGAGAAGAGGCTGCTGTGTGTTGCAACATGTTTATGCAGTAAACCTCCTTACAGCCACATTAACCACCAAAGTCGAGCAGATGAAACACAAAACACATGGCATTAGCCTCACTTCAAAACACGCGATAGGAGCTCAAAGGTTGTCATCGTAATTTTACAGCTCGGAGGCGTCACATTTGTCCGACAATGCAAACTGGAGGCTGTTTGAATTAGAAGAAGCCATTAACACACACACTAGCACAGAAAGATCAAACGCCATGAAAACAATCTGAGCTGAGCAGTTTACAGCTAACGGGTCATTAATAAAACTGTTTTATATTAGTCAGTATGACTGCTCAACGCAGAGTGGGAGGTGACAAAGTTGGAAAAAGTCAAACATGGCAGCATATGGAGCAATTGATGCCAACAAAAAGACAAACCTTTGACAAGCCGCATTGCATTCACCTTTAGAGCAGACTGACAGTTCAACTACGTTAGAGTTTCAACACAATAACACTCACGAATCATTGGCATCAACTGCAGAATTATTTTTAGTCCGAGAAAAGTCTTCAGAGATCGTAAAACATCAGAAATAAACAACATAAAATCGCAGAATCTGAGCCATAAAGGGAAAAGCATCTTAAAACAGAGATGATGAAAGTTAAAAATGAAGCAGTTGACAGGATATTTTTTAAGCCAACCATATTTTATATATATATATATATAAAAATTAACCTGTTGGTACATCAATTGTTGCAGTGTATTATGTGAATTTGGTGCATGCCAAGGTGTGTGAGCATTTTTCTTGTTTATACTGCCTTGTGGGGACCAATTCCTGACAACACACTACTATCCTCGTGGGGACCTTTTTCCCTTCCCCATGCGTCCAAACCTCAATTTGAAGATGGAGACTTGAAAATAAGTGGGTCACTATAATTAGGTTTAAGTTTGGTTCAGACTCATGGTTCAGGTGATCCATGTGTTTTGGATGGTTAGGTTTAGTGGGAGAGGCTGGGGAAAGGGTGATGGCCATGAGACACCTCATAATGTCCCCACAGGGACAGCAATACAAAGGCGTGTGTGCGTGCCCTGCGACGAGCTGGCGACCTGTCCAGGGTGTATTCCTGCCTCTGGCCCACTGAGCGCTGGGATGGACTCAGCGCTGGCTAACTGACGATGGATGGATGGATGGATGTCATGAGATTGCATGCCATGAATGAGCTACATCATGGAACACAGTTGCCGGCCAAGTCTAATTTCATAACGGCCCGGAGGTTGAGTTTGAAATCCACCACTACCGCACTGCAGAGCGCACCTGACTAAAAGTGACGTGTAGTCTATGCAGTAGAACGGTCAGTGATGCTAATGTGTGAGAATACACGTTACTTCGGCTTCATTCGCTTCAGCACAACACGCGACGAGGCACAGTATCTGGCGGTAAGAAGCCCATTGGACTGTAAAGCTTTAGCTATTAGCAGCAGGAGGTTCGGAGCGTGTGAAAAAAGTAGCAGCCATAGCCCAGAAATTACGGTAGACACCATAGTGACAGCTTGAATCCTCACAAACATGCTTGCTAAGGAATCTCTCCTCTCACTTTATAGCACAAACAGAATACTGCCGCTACAGTTGGACAATGCAAAGGCGTGAAAGACGAGTCCACCGTAGAACTGAACGCAACTCTATCAGATCTGCAGGTTTAAAGCTGCCTATATTGTAGCCAAAATCCCTCGTGCAAGTACGAGAGGATGTAATAAAGCAGGGCATAGAAAGAGAAATGACAAACATTGTTACATGTTCAGAGGCTTCTGTTCGCGACACTCCCCCCCCACTCTGACTCGTGGTGACCACCCCGAGAGCCACAAAAATTCTTAGTTATTATCCCAATTTATGTTTGTGTCAGCTGGACGAGCAACAATGGCACTGGGTTTTGTGGCCGGACGCTATATTTATTACACACAGGGTAAGGATGGACGCAGCAGGCTGTAGCACCTTGCTTGGCTATGGGAGCGATATGAGAAACGAGAGGGAAATCCCCTTCAAACGTGCGTCCGTCTCCTTTTCTGCTGCTTCATTTCCTTCAATCAAAAAGTCAGAGAAAGGAAAAGCAGTCTAGAGGGGAGGAAATGCTTCAGCAGATTCCCAGATTCTTCAGCTGACTGGAGGAGTGAGGGGGAGGCTCAACTGCAGGGAGAAACGCTGGATTTAAAGTTCCACTGAGGTCAGAGAGATGTCAATATAGACCAAGGAATCACGTGATGCCTTGGTCATTTTTGATACACACACACACACTCAACATTTTTTTGAAGAAGGTTTGAAAACAGCTCGCCGTCACACAAACTTGGCAGAGAGAAACTTGGCTGAACTGTCAGTAGAGAGAGTTGATTAGTGACACATGGCTGAAAAAGCTTTGTCACTAGCAATTATTACATCAGAGCTGCGGAGAAGGATCCAATCTATCCACTGTTTGATTCCAGTCAGGGAGCAAATATGGCGGATCTATTCTGTCCTCCACACATTTTAACCCCATTTCACAGGTCACTCTTCCAATCTGCAGGACAGAGAGACATTTCAAAGCAAACCTGTGGATTAAACACTTCTTCCTTCACATGTAGAAATTCTCATTTGGGACTGAATCATGCACCTGACGAGTAATAATAATTAAAAAAAAAAAAAAAAAAAAACGTATAGGCATTTTTCCTGCAGCACTACATCACTGACAATCAGTGTGGGAGTCTGAAAATATTTTCACATCCTTGTTACTACCTCCGACACAGACTTTAAAGGAGACGTGTGTTTAAAAGAACAAAAGGACAGCCACATTCAACCACAGAGATACGGTTAAACTCCCACCATCCTAGGTTACCAAGCCTCTATAACACAATCCACTGGTGAAATGAATCAATTAAATATTACCCTCAAGAATAACAAAAGAAATCCAGCTTAATAGTTTAAAATAGTACATTTTGTTTCCGTGTTATATTTGATTTTTTTGAGGTCCATAAGCACATTCAGTTCCTAATGCATTCGTACCTTTCCAGTCGAATTACAAACATCCCTGTTGCTTACTGAGTAATTATTACATGGATATTATCTTAAATCGCATAGGTTACATCATAGGTCACCTTACTCAGCATGGCCTGGTAAAATGAACAAGCGGGTCTGATTTGGCCACTGGGCTTTCATTTTCAGCCCTAACTGCAAACAGGTGAGAAGGAGGAACCACCCAATACCAGTGGGGATCATGAAGAAAGTGGGTCAAAATGATGTGTGTAGGAATCCCATTTATCAATGTGGATGGGAGAAAACGGCTGCCGTTGGCTCCACTGTGTGAGACTTCCAAAATAGTTCAGGCTGTAGGGTCGGGATGATTTGATAGAAGACTGCAGAGGCGGAACGACTGAACGCTGCCGGAAAACACTTGAGCTGTAAAGAGGTTACAGGTGGAAAAAAAGTCTAGAGACCAACGGTGCCACCCCTGGAATCTGAGGTACGACGGTTGAATTTGGCCTCCATTTCCTTTGACCTAGAATCAGTCACATCACAGAATTGCTTGTTCTCCACTCTAATTGGAAATGCTAGACAGCAGCATCACTGCGCATGCTGCAAACAAGCAGTTTCCTTTGTTTATATAAATTATTTCTACCACCAAAAAAGCAAAAACCCATACAGTCATTAAAATTCTCATCAAAAACACGAGTGGTAAGATGAAAGGCATCTGTACTAGTAGTATTTTGTTGATGTGACTTCATCATCACAGTGCTCTCCATATTGCTTAATTTTAATCCTCCAGTTTGACAGCATCATAAACTGTCCTCTAAATGTGATGTACCTCTCAGCATACCATCAAACCTCAATAGCGGGGGGGAGAAAAAGAGTTAAGCCTTAATCCTCAGCCTCTGCTCCACAGACATATCAGCAGCTTCACCGGAAAATCATTCATCCTTCACACAAGAGGAGACTTCTCTCTCAAAAAGTTAATGGTTCCTTTTTGGGAAGGTACAAAAAAAATAAGAAAAAAAGAAAGACAAATCACCACACTGCTGATATTTCCATTTTTCAATTGTGTGTGAAAGTTATAATGGACACTATTTAAAACTGACTTTGTGCATCCTTCCGTCTTTCCATGAACAGAAAGAAAACATTGCATCCACTGTGGCGATATATTCTGACAGCCCTCGGTGAAGGGCCCCAATTCTGCCTCTCTGATCTGCCACCTTGTCTAACGTTTAGCGACTTGACACACCTACTTTTGGATCCAGGACTTGCGAGTGTGAGTCGTCAAGTCATGTATGGGGTGAACACACACTCAGAAAGCCACTGTAATGTCTAAGACATCAATGAAGCGGTCGATACTTCTAACCGTCTCCTGACACTGGCACATTACAAACGAATCTTATACACCAGAGAATCAAATCAGTCATCGTGACAGCGCACTTGGGTCCTTCCATCCTACAATCAGCTGCTCCATAATCCAATGTAAAGCGAATGGCAGTGGTTTATTTGGATTGATGCCTGACAGGCCAAGTAATTAACACGACGGGCCATTAGCTGCAGAATCCGCTGGCCGAGAGAATGTGAGCAGAAACAAGAACTCAGCATTTCATGACTTTGCCAGCATCAACAAATCCATTTTAGGGAGCAGGAAATATGCGAGCCATCTCCAGCCCTTTCACCTAAACAAGACTTCTGGGATCACAGTTGAGAGACGCATTTCAACTCCAACATTCCCCCTGGCTTCCTAGGCTTGACGGAGTCAAAGAGGAGGAAAGGAATTCTGGCACTGGCTGTATCTCTGAGACCTGGAGAGCAAACAGCTGACATCTGTGGTATGCATGTATGCGGCAGTAACACTCGTTGGTTACCTCACCTCGGTCTGACTCAGGAAAGCAAAGGAGAAGACTCCAGTCTGCAGAACTTGCTGTGCTCTGCCATCTGTGTTTAGACATCACAGTGAGCTCTGTCCTCTGCGAAGCCCCGAAGGCCGCGCCAGACAGGCAGGTGCCTCCATGATGATGCCTAACAGACATGACTCTTTCTCCTCAGTACATTCAGTTTACTCCCCTCAACTGGGTACGAAAAGAACAAGGCGAGTGAAATCAATGAAGATGTGTAACGGATCATTGTGGTGGGACAGCTGAGTATTTTCTCAGGTACAGAGGGCAATCTGTGCTGGCGAGCCTCAGATGGTGGGAATATTAGCAGGCGTGGAGGAAAAACAAGCCGACTTGTTCTCTGGTCAAGGAGGTATTGTTGCTGTGTTCAAAGAGGAACGTCAGCTCAGACAGAAGAACCACCCCGCTCCTCTGAATCGGCGCTTTGAGGGGGGCTCAGGTTCCACACTAGTGACAGTGAACCAAACCAGAGCAATCCACCTGTCAATAGCAGCAATCCACCCCGGCTGTGATGGAACCGGACGGAGTGGGTACAGTACACACATTAGTATTCCTGTCTGCACGACGTACTGCTCGCATGGCTGTGCTCAGCATGCTTTCTGCTTCATGTTTTTAACAAAGCCATCCCTGGAAAGGTGAGAAGACCTGAGGCCTGATGACAACAACACGGCAGGTCATCCATTAATGGCACTCAAGGGCAGTGACTAACCACGACACATTTGAAATACTAGGACTCACAAGTAGCTGTGCAGTATTAGTGAATGCAATTCGGGGCTACATTCTTTAATTTGATCATTTCAAGTATTCACCATTGACGATTTGCTTTTGAGACACTGATCAGTAAAAAAAACCCAGTTTCATCACTGCAATAAAAAGCAGGCAGGTGTATTGTAAACTGGGTTGGGTTTTTTTTACGACTCAAATGTAGCCGCCAACATCTAGTGTGCGTAACTGTGCACAGAGACATTGCCGAGAGAATGAGCGAACGCTTCCTGTTGCACCGTTTTGGAGCTGATGGAGCAGGCGCTTCCATTTTAATTATTTATTTATTTTAGCGCATCTGCCGATCCACTTAACTGAAGCCATTATGTGGGATTTCTTGCCAAACCACGGGACCTTTCGAGCCCCATATGACGAGTTAGCATTCTGATATAGCTCTGACAGAAATGTGATATTCTGACAGCAAATTCAAAAGCAGTTTTAAGGCTCGTGCAAAATGATGCCTGAAAACTACAGAACTTCTATTAAGCAGGTTGCTATGGCCAACAAGCTGTTAAATGACTCTTGATGTCTGACTATAAATAGAAAACCATTACAAATCGACAGCCATCTAAAAACTGACAATTAAGGGAGAGCTCCAACTAATCTCTCTCTCTAATTGTTTCCCTGAACCACCAGCGGGATTAAGCTCCGGCGTTGCTTGGAACTCACACTCTACTGTGAGTGTCTCCTGAAAGTTCAGACACGAGCAGCACCGTCGTTTAACTACACTTCAAACTGGCGTTCAAAAATGATGAGCTCAGAGGAATCCTGGCTCTGGGTGGGAGTCTGTTATCTGGACTTGGGAGAAACAGGAGATAGCAGAGCATGTTTGTTTGTGTGGTCGCAGAGGTTTGGAACTGACCTCATCACATTAGTGCGCCCAGAAATAACAGGTCAATCATGATTGCAGTCATCAGACCAGACGCTGCACACCGAGGAAACATGCCACACCGAGAACATCCACATGAAAAATGAGGAGGATCCTGGCTTTATAATCTCAGACCTTTGGAGTACAACTGAAAGTCGCAGACATCTATAAGACGGTCAGAGGAAAATGTCCCGAGATGCTCCATAAACAAACGAGCAGAGCAGCGCTTCAGATGTTAGGATAAAATAGTACACAGAAGACAGTCAGAGGTGAGCCAAACACTCGGGAGTGAGCCGCGACTTCATAGGAAAGAAGGTGTCTGGGAGATGGACTAGGACCTACACAGTGTATAGCATTCCTCCGCGCTGCCTCCCTATATCTCACCCACATCTGCAGCGCTAAAACAACACTTCAAAATCCTGAAAGCACTTTTCAAACAAACACAATCCATTCCTTGGCCTTGTCACACTCTAGTAAACGCAAGAAATGTATGTTATGTCAGGTGACCTGCGGGCATTTCAACATGATCATTGGGGCCACGGTCCATGACAGTCGTGAACCCTTCATGGGAAAACTGGAATAAAGATAAAATGAATGATGCAATTAGTTCATAAAACCTGCATCATGAATACAATTCCAATTTATTTGAAACATTAAAAAAAACATGTATTAATTGTATGAGACAACGTATATCAATATTTTCATTGGTGAAAAATAATCCGCTATGATTTAGTGAGGGCCACAAAAATACAGGTGAAGGGCTGCATGTGGCCCCCGGGCTGCACTTTACCCAGCCTGGGCTGGAGAGAGGATTGAGACTTGCACTTCACAGACTTGGACTACAATCACAACTCAAATATTAGGAAAATGACTGTGAAATTGAGTGCAAATCGCGAGCCGATGGCAAAACAGATTTCACTTTTCCAGTGTCAACACTGCTTTATCTCCTGGAAATATTCCTCAGATGAGCCATCAACAGTAAGAAAGGTGTGCCGCTCACAAAGCTTTGCTCAGAACTGCTCCCTTTTCAACCACTCATCGCTATAAATCCATGAACTTGATCCACCGGCTCTGAGCTTTAGAAGACCATTCGAGAGCAATGAGGCTTCCAAGTGAGGGGTTTCGTACATCAATCCTGCACATCCAGCTCAAGGCCAAAATACGCCCGCTTCACTGGGGGAGTCCTTGTTCATGGATATGAAAAACCAAACGGTGTCTCTCATCAATCAGTTTTAAAGTGAGGGAATGCACAAATACAGGTGCGCTGGACTGTTGACTTTCAAAGGTAAATTCCTTGGAGGATTGATGATCAATTCAACTGTCTGCCAATAGCCATCCATTTTGGGATCCGCTGCTACAGTGTTGTCTCACGTGAACTAGACATGCTCTGATCTCGTTTTTGGAGCACTGCTGATGTGAGTCTCAAGAGATACGATGATGGTACTTGCACCACACAGTGAAAACTTCCATCACAACAGCGAAGATGTGGACGAGCCTTCTGAAGACGGTTAGCAAAACAAGGCGTCTGTGTCGGTGAATGACCGTAAAAGTCAGTTGACCGTTGGCATGGATGGCGTGGAGCACAGAGACTTTGTAAAGGTATCACAAGTGACACGGTGGAAAACACTCGAGTCGAACACTCACCTGTCTGAGGTGACTTGACTGGAGTTCCCAGGACCAAGCTTGCTCGCACGTATCCCCCGCAAAGGTGGCCAGCAGCGGGTGGCTGGTGGAGCAGGGCGCGGGTCGCTGAAGGCTGGCACAGGTGAACTTTCACGCCGCAGACGAAGAAAAGGGAGGCGCGGGAGCGCGGAGAGTGGCACCAGGTCCAGCCTCGGTTCAGAGGGGACGTTACTGCAGCATGTTTCCACTCGTCTTTGGGGGCTTTCCTCGCTCTCAGTGGGCTGGAGGTGTGTGTGACGGCAGGCTCGAGGCACACGCCGGTGCCTTGGTTCAGAGCAAGTGGACGGTGGGAGGAGAGCTGCCGCTCTTATCCGCTGCCCTCCTGTACCGTGAACGCGTCACTGCACTGACTTGACACTCGGCGTGTTCACGGCGCCTCGGAATTTTCACGTGACCGACATAAATATCTTTATCTTCCTCTGAAGTTGCTCCTAAATCTGAGGGCGCTCAATTTCAACATAAACAACAACGTACAATGTATAATACAGTGTTGACGACTCTGACCGTTGAATAAACAACCGATCCAAAAGAGTCGGGCCTTGAACGCACCTTGTGAAGCTGACCAATACACAAGACCCGAAACAAAGCCTTCATGTGAACCAGTGCGCTTATATGCATAGTGCATCGTGTTGCTTTGTCCTCGCCATGTCTGCATGGTCTGACCCACTTTGGATTATCGTTCGCGTTCGTTTTGCTTGTTTATCACGTCAATAAAATGTCATTCAGTCATTCTTCAAATCTGGGGACAAACTCCATGGGAGTAACAGTCACAGTTGTAGCTCAACCAAATCAAAATAAAATATGTACAGACACAAACTGTCTTTAAATCGGTATATTTCATTTTAATGTACGCAGTTTGCTGTCAAATGTCCTATTTGGTGTCAAAACTGAATCACACACTGCAGTGATAAATAATAAAATACATTATTCATGAAATTATGCAGACATCAATAAATAATTTCATGTTGGTCATACTTTGATCTTAATATTTAAGATGGATTCCGACAGCTGCCTTGTTCACGCAGTACATAGTGATCTTTTGTTGTTGATTTCTGACAATGGAGTTGGAAATAGATGTGGTTCAGCATCGTTCACCAGCAACACTGTCGGTGCTGTGGCTTTTCTCTTCATGTTGGCATGGGTCACGACACGACCAGCAGCTGGACCTTCTTTTGAACCTTTAAAATGCCAAGCAAGATTCAGGAGGTCAGGAGGGCACAGTGGCCATGGGTCATTTCTCCAGGTGGGGCCCTGAACGCTCGCAACACAAAAGACAAGTCATGAGAGGAACCAATGGTCAGGATTCTTTGTGCGGGATGTGACTGTAGTATGGTTTAAGAACTGTTTATAATGGTACTGTGTATTCTGTGATAGGCTACATGCAATATTTGATCAAATGAGGGCGGTGAAAATACGACAAAAATCTCATGTTAGGGAGATAAGTTATCAGTTCAAGGTTAAAATTGAAAGTGTATTGAGTGAAACATTGCTATACTGTCACTCTGTCCTCACATAAACCGCAGAACGCCTGTGGAAGCAGTAGGTCCTAAGCTATTTGGTGTATTTGGTGTGCGCGCCATCTAGTGGATATGTTAGCACGTTACAGTGGCGAGCCGCTATTGTTGCACTGCCTGTAACATTACATCAGATAAAAAGGCCAACTTTACCTGTTCTATGATCTAATCATGTCGCAATATTTGATTAATTGACACGAGCAGCGCGCACCCGCTGGATGTCACACTCTTTCAGTCTTGGAAAACAACGACGGTAGACGTATTTCCTGCTGGAGTTATGCAACGGAAGCTCCACCCACTTGGAGCCAAGTCGTTCATCATTTCCAACATGGTCATGGTTTTCGAATTAGCTCAGAAGTCATGTGGCTAAATGAACGTGCTTTGTGGACAATCAGAGCAAGTTGTCCAGCTCCTCCCGAGGGAGACATCATCTCTCCAGCGAGTCCTGACTCTTCCCCAGGGTCTCCTCCCTGTAGGACATCCCAGGGAGGCGTCCAGGGGGCATCCGGATCAGATGCCCGAGCCACCTCAGCTGGTTCCTCTGGATGTGGCTCCACACCGAGCTCCTCCCAGATGACCCAACTCTTCACCCTATCTCTGAGGGTGCGCCCAGCCACCCTGCGGAGGAAACTCATCTCAGCCGCTTGTATCCGCGATCTCATCCTTTCGGTCATGACCCAAAACTCGTGACAATGAGGGGGGAAACGTAGCTCGATCGGTAAATCGAGAGCTTCGTCTTGTGACTCAGCTCCCTCTTCACCACGACGCTCCAATACAAAATATAAATAATATAAATAGAAACAATGACTTATTATTATAATATTTTAGATATATTTTATATAATATTTTGGGTTATTATTTTCGTCAGCTATTATGAAGATCCAGTGAAGATCCATTTGTGATCCCCACAGAAGTCGATTCTAAACATAGTCTGAAAATAGAAATTCACAAATTAAAAAAAAGAAAGTTTATAAGAAAGACACCCAAGCAATCTTAATGAAACATCAACACAGTTTTGAAACACGTCACCACATTTTCAGCTTTTTGCTATAGACATGCAAGTCTTCTTACTGCTCCCTTCTAGATGAAGCCTGACGTCACGACTTCCTTGCAGCTTAAAATGCTACTGTGTGTTAGAATAAGGGGACGTGACCAGGCTTGTTTGACCCCGGGTTTGTTCTCACCCTGAGGAATTTCCCTGCAAACTGTGGGCCCGCAATTCAATTCATGACAAACACAGCCCTGAGGCATGGGACGGGACCACGGATGTGCTGTGGAGAAGTGCAAACCCACACCAACAAGTCTAGGATTTATGCTGCATGACTTGTCATTGGGCCGCCGTAGATTTGGGCCAGCTGAGGCCACTTGCTTATGTCAGTGTTTTGGAATTAAGTTCAAATGAAAATGGAACAGCAAAAAAAAAAAAAAAAAGCAGCATCATATGACAGAACTAATCTTAAGAAGTATCTTTAAAAGTCCTAAAATGCTTGAGAAAGGTGATCCCAGTTCAAACTGGTCGTGAATTGCCCTGTTTTTTTGTTTTTTTTACAACCCACAACACCCCCATTCTTCGACTCCCTGCTATCAGCAGCTTAGCAGCACAAACGTGGCACTGGGGGGGAGGGGGGCAGCAGCGAGGAGATTAAAAGTTTGCCTCTTTTTTAATTTGCTACAAGGTTAATGAGAGGTTTAATGGAGTAATCACAAGGAATGAAACTTTGGCAGAGCACTGATGAAATGTGCAGACAGCTGGGACACTGTAGCTCTCAGTTGATCATTGCGTCATTGGTGAAAACACTATGTTTTAAAAGTGATGTAACTTTAAGTCAGAACCAGAGTACGACACCACTGATCCTGAATCTGAGTTATCCAGCATAAAGCAGCTCAGCCAACAGCCCCACTGAGCTCAGACCAGCGCTGAGATTTCCCCTCTGGCCTTTGAGGCTTTGAAGGGGACGTCCCAGCTCCGAACGTTGAGAGGAAGCTTCATTTGAATATCCCATTCCCACTTCCAGAACTTTCCGTCTCAGGGTATAAAGAGGAGGAGAGAGTGCGAGTGTTTCAGCGAGCGGATCCCCCAGGACGTGAGCAGAGGAGCGACTGTGAATCTGTGCCAGGTGAGGATTGAAAGGTAGCGGCCTTTTGTCTGCTGGGGAGGGAGGGGGTCAGAGAGGGAGCTTTGTTCAGGGGGGGGTTGAAGTTACGCTGCAGCTCTTAGTGGCCTGCCTGTAATGTTTCTGCTCTCTCCACAACTCTAGTGAAAATTCTCTTTTTTTAAAACTTTCCTGCTGCATGCAACAATGAAGTCATGTTGTCCTTTTTAAAAGTGGCTGAAACTGCAGCCCTGAGACTTTTTCATCAAGTCATCAGAGGCAGAGCCGATCGGCTGGAAGTTGTTCAGACTCCCAGTGATAGCCAGGGAAATCTGTGTATGAGCGCAGTTGTGGGTGAGTCATGGAGAGCAGAGGAAAAAAGCTGAAGTGAAAAGAAGGGAAAGGTTGCCGAAAGCTTAGAAATACTCTGTACAAGTGCTTTATGGAGATTACGGCATACACCTCTTGTCTTTCAGAATGAAAATGGCAGACATCAAAACATCAAAAGGTGAATGAACAAAGTGCAAAGACGTATTTCTGCAGTGTGACTAAGGTGTTGGTACAGAGATGCAGAAAGAAAAGGGCGTCTGTCTGTTTTAAAGACGCCGCTCTCTTAATACGCCCTCAGGCCTGGCTTTGCTCAGACAGAACCTGCAGCAGAGGGATCTCTTTTGTTCACTCCATAAACCAGTCACTGCAGCTCACAGGCTGCTGACGTGGCCGGCAACATGTCTGCCTCAGACCACACCCCCCACTCACACACCCACTGCCACCTCAGCAGCCTCAGATCCCACTCCAAGTCAAGCCCAGTCTTAATCGTGGTCACCACGAACAACGGTGGAATAACTTTTGAAAATGTCTTTATTGTCCGCTGGTTCGTTTCAGGCTGCAGCGTTACAACCCAGACAGGATGCGGCTGACAAACACTGTGGTGCTTCTCCTCCTGGCCCTCGGGGCTTCTGCAGAGGACAAGAAGTTGAGCAGTCATGCAGCCATCTTGGCTGACACCAGTGCCAACCTGGCCTTCAGGTTCGTGTAGAGCCACTGATCCCGACAGTCATAAGGTGTCATAAGGTGCTAAGCCTGTATCACAACATGGCTAAAGAGAAAGACACAGAGAACATCTTGATCTCTCCTGTGGTCGTGGCCTCCTCGCTGGGGATGGTGGCTCTCGGAGGAAAAGCATCCACCTCTTCCCAGGTCAAAACCCTTCTGAGCGCCGACAAGCTGAAGGACGAGCATCTGCACGCCGGCCTCTCCGAGCTGCTGACCGAGGTACTGAGGTCTTTCACCCCAGCACCAAGTCCATGAAGCCACCAGGCATCAGGACAGCTGTGTTTTCCCGGCCCCAGGTTAGTGACGCCAAGGCTCGCAACACCACCTGGAAGATCAGCAGCCGCCTCTACGGTCCGAGCTCCGTCTCCTTCGCCGACGACTTCCTCAAGACCAGCAAGAAGCACTACAACTACGACCATTCCAAAATCAACCTCAGGGACAAGAGGAGCGCGGTCAACTCCATCAACGAGTGGGCGGCCAAGTCTACGGACGGCAAGCTTCCCGAGGTCACCAAAGATGTGCACAACGCTGACGGCGCCATGATCGTCAACGCCATGTTCTTCAAGCGTAAGTTTGCCCTCAAATGAAAGCCCTTACCTTCCACCAGAGTCTAATTGGACGCTTGGCTCTCTCTTCCAAAGCTCACTGGGATGAGAAGTTCCATGAGAAGATGGTGGACAACCGAGGTTTCCTGGTCACCCGCTCCTTCACTGTGGGAGTGCCCATGATGCACCGAACAGGTGAGCGTTGACACGTCGTCGTACCATGTGGACTACAGGTTTCTCAGCACTGGAGCCCAGCTCAGTGTCCTCTGTTCCACACAGGTCTGTACAACTTCTGCGATGACACCGAGAACCGCGTCTTCATCCTGGACATGCCTCTTGGCCAGAAGCAAGCCTCAATGATCTTCATCATGCCCTACCACCTGGAGCCCCTGGACCGCCTGGAGAAACTCCTGAGCAGGAAGCAGGTGGACGCTTGGCTCAGTAAGATGCAGAACCGAGCCGTCGCCATCTCGCTCCCAAAAGTCTCCATGGAAGTCAGCCACAATCTGCAGGTTCATATCCGCACCGCCACCCTCTGGATTCAGCTCAAAGTTCACCACGTCTTTGCTTGTCTTTCCCTTCAGAAACACCTGGCTGTGCTGGGTCTGACCGAGGCCGTGGACAAAGCCAAGGCTGATCTCTCCAACATCTCCGGGAAGAAGGACCTGTATCTCTCCAACGTCTTCCACGCCTCCGCCCTCGAGCTGAATGTGGAAGGCAACCCGTACGACACCAGCATCTTCGGGACCGACAAGCTCAAGGACCCCAAGCTCTTCTACGTGGACCACCCTTTCATCTTCCTGGTGAAGGACAACAAGACCAACTCCATCATGTACATCGGCAGAGTGGTGCGACCTAATGGAGATAAGATTCGCGACGAGCTATAACATAGATTTATGAGTCATAACTCGTGTGATATGCTGTGTTACCTCCGATGAGCAAATTGTGGAAGCCCCTTTTTGTGTGAATTAGAATCCCCAAGTAGAGAGAAAACAAACACACTCCTGACCTGTATGAGCAGCCGTTGCTTCCCAGACAACATGCTTACATTAAGTGTGACCTTGCTTTCTCATGAACGTCTCGCCACCTTCAATCCCAGTGCTTTCTTGCATTATCTTTAATGTTTAAAGAGACAAAGATTCTTGCACAACTTGCTTGCTTGTTTCCCTACTCACAACAATTCACTGCTCCTGTCTGCACTGAACACGTCCTCCACAGTGACGGCATCGTGCAGAGTAAATGTGGCCTTACACTTTCACACTCCAGCTGGATTTGATTGTTGATGTCGGGTTTTTTTCTCCACAAAATGCTGTTGGGATTGTGTTTTTTTTTTTTTCAATAAAAACAACAAGACAAGTACCGTGTGAATCTGTGACTGAGCCTGTGGAGAGATGAGGAATTCAAGGCAAAAAACACAAAGACAACAATCTTTCCAGGCGACTGGATGTCAAACCCGACCAGTCCTCATCCGTCTAATCCGCCCTGGACAGCAATGTAAAGAATTTTTGCCCATGTTGAAGCCCAAGTGTTCAAATGGTCGTGTTTATGTTTTGCTAATCTCTTAAAAATCCAGAGGGGCGGGGGAAATGGAGTGCAGGGACCTCAGGGTGATCAGGTAACACTGACTGGACACTTTCTCTGGGATCACATTGTTCTGAAGTCACTTTTAAATCCTATGATGTAATTACAAACCGTTCTCAAATTTGAAACACGTTTTTCTAAGGATGCAGCATGAAGCAGGCATGATGTATTTGTTGTGCCAAAATGGAATTGTCAATTGTTAATATATTATAATTACTACTACTACGACTACTGCTACTACCAACACTAACAATAATAACAATAAGTCTGTCTGCAAGACAGTAGTTTTATTTTTCACAGGAGAAACACACCGGCTGAGATGTAACAAACGCGATTGTCGTTGTGAGTTTTCTCACATTCACAAGTCAAGCACGCCGTTGCCATGATGAGAGGCAGTTCCTTCAACATCCTGACACAACTCAAGAGACATTTCTATTCCAGTGTTGGTCACACACATTCATCACAATTCTCTCACAAAAATAAACAATCACAGCGACACTTCCAGGGCAGAAATTCCAGGTTGAAATACAAATAAAAAGACAGAATCGGAAAGATGAGGAAGGACAATGGTGGGACTCATGTAGCGGTGATGCATTGAACCCTTCAGAAAGCTAGTGAAGGTCAACAAATGGTGCTCCAACACTAGATGGAGCCCTTCACGGAGCAGTGAAGCGCCAGTCGATCTCATGTGACTTCATGTTACTTCACAACATGAGTTCAACCAATATAAGTTATATAATATATTAAAATGGATTACTTCATTGAATTCATTTGGGGAGTAGGCGACTCCTTTTGTAGTCGAATGGAGCTTTTCTTTATTTCAGATTCAGTACTATCCCGGTGCAAGCTATCTGTAATTAATTTCAATCAATTTCAGTTCTAACAGAAAGTATCAGGCTTATTCGTGTCATTGGAATGAATCAGTAGGTGAGCTCCGTCCATATATTTGAGCGTGAAACAGTTTCCAACAGACAAAGAGAGCAGCAAAAAGGAACGGAAAAGAAAAGGACTTCTCTCCATTTCAAAACAGCCATTATTCACTCGTGGAACTGCCCCATTCATCGTCATCATTCCTGTGGAATTGGTGACCACGCAGTGGCCAGTGAGGACCAGCGGGCCCTTGGTCCCGTCAGCACACAGCGTGTGCAGACGGCTCTCATTTCATTAGCACCATCGTGTTCTGCTGCGTGGGCTGCTGGCAGATTAGTCAGCGCGTGGACAATCCTATTAAACACCTCTCCTGTCTTAAGCCACGACAGAGGACTGTCCTTTGTCTGTCCCATCACCTTCTGCCTGTGTCCTCCTCCTCCTCCTCCTTCTGATGATGATGATGATGCTTCTGGGTCTCAGTCTCACTCTCAGGCATCACTTCATGTCTTCCGCTGGGTCACATTCTCTGCTTGGCCACTGGCCTGTTGGCCTTGCGGAAAAGCGCCTTGATCTCATCCGTCACCATGTCCTGCCAGTTGTCCCTGAGAGGAAGCAGGACGCAAGTCAGCGCCAAAAGGACACGAGAAATCCCACCAGAGTGGCGGATGAAAAGAAGGAAGGACGTGAGCACAGAGAGAGAAAAGTGAATTAACTCAAGACAGGGGGCTTTCTGAAATCTGATTAAGATGTTGAAGTTGATAAGAGCAGGAGATTAGGTGGACGAGAGGATCACGATACGCCATCAAGACTTAGGAATCAGTGCGCTGAGAGACAGCAGGGTCACGACAACAGCCGCAGGCCTCTACCTGCCTTGTCTGGGCCCAGAAGGTCAAGCCTTTTTCTGGGCTTTCTTTCTCTTGTAGGCCGCTATGTCGGCGGGGTTCAGCCCGTGATTGTCTTCCCTGAAGTCACATGGGCACAGACGCCGAGTGAGAGACGTGATTATTGACGGAGCGCCGACCACGCCGAGAGGAAGGCTTCACTCTCTGCAGACAGTCTTCACACAGTCACACATCTTGGGTCTTACCCTGCTTTAATCTCTGGTGGCTTTGGCAAAGGCTTTGTAAAATCAGATTTCCCCACCAGCCAGAAGGTCTCCTCGATGCCTTTCCCCTAGAAAAAACAACTCTCATATCAGATTCCTGCAACGATCACCCGACAGATCCAGTGGATTACCTTGAGCTCCGTTTTGCCCCGAACATCTATTTTATAGCCTTCATTTAGGGAGCGAAGAATTTTCACGGTGCTCATGTTCACGTGGATTCTATAAGCTAAGCAGAGATGGGGCGTTACTGTCGGATCCGCCATCTCCAGATGAAATGGCGGAGTACTCACGCAGACCAGTGGATTCCATGCGTGAGGCAGTGTTGACCGTGTCTCCGAACAGGCAGTAGCGAGGCATCGTGAGACCCACCACTCCAGCTACACAGGGCCCTGTGAGTGAGGACCAGGAAAAAGGACGCGGAAACATTGCACACATGCGCTCGTGGTCACATGACTTTCATCCTGTTGTTTCCGTCAGCCATTTGGATTACGTCAGGCTTGGTGACTCCGGCCTTCATTTTGCTCGGCAAACCTCAGCATTATCACTTTGGCTATGTTGTATCTGGTCAAAGATGACGGACGTCAGCGATAGTCGCTATTATTATTAAGCTGTGTCTCATTTCCTCCCCCTAACACTAACACTTGGTTGTGAGCGCTCCCCTCCACTATGAAGCTCCCTCCACTATGAAGCTCCCTCCACTTTGAAGCTCCCTCCACTGTGAAGCTCCCTCCACTGTGAAGCTCCCTCCACTGTGAAGCTCCCTCCACTGTGAAGCTCCCTCCACTGTGAAGCTCCCTCCACTATGAAGCTCCCTCCGCTGTGAAGCTCCCTCCGCTATGAAGCTCCCTCCACTATGAAGCTCCCTCCGCTGTGAAGCTCCCTCCGCTGTGAAGCTCCCTCCACTGTGAAGCTCCCTCCACTGTGAAGCTCCCTCCACTATGAAGCTCCCTCCACTGTGAAGCTCCCTCCACTATGAAGCTCCCTCCGCTGTGAAGCTCCCTCCGCTATGAAGCTCCCTCCACTATGAAGCTCCCTCCGCTGTGAAGCTCCCTCCGCTGTGAAGCTCCCTCCACTGTAAAGCTCCCTCCGCTCTGAAGCTCCCTCCACTGTGAAGCTCCCTCCACTGTGAAGCTCCCTCCACTTTGAAGCTCCCTCCACTGTGAAGCTCCCTCCACTGTGAAGCTCCCTCCACTATGAAGCTCCCTCCACTGTGAAGCTCCCTCCACTATGAAGCTCCCTCCGCTGTGAAGCTCCCTCCGCTGTGAAGCTCCCTCCACTGTGAAGCTCCCTCCGCTCTGAAGCTCCCTCCGCTGTGAAGGTCCCTCCACTATGAAGCTCCCTCCACTGTGAAGCTCCCTCCACTGTGAAGCTCCCTCCACTGTGAAGGTCCCTCCACTATGAAGCTCCACTGTGAAGCTCCCTCCACTGTGAAGGTCCCTCCACTATGAAGCTCCCTCCACTGTGAAGCTCCCTCCACTGTGAAGCTCCCTCCACTGTGAAGGTCCCTCCACTATGAAGCTCCACTGTGAAGCTCCCTCCACTGTGAAGGTCCCTCCACTATGAAGCTCCACTGTGAAGCTCCCTCCACTGTGAAGCTCCCTCCACTATGAAGCTCCCTCCACTGTGAAGCTCCCTCCACTGTGAAGCTCCCTCCACTGTGAAGCTCCACTGTGAAGCTCCCTCCACTATGAAGCTCCCTCCACTGTGAAGCTCCCTCCACTATGAAGCTCCCTCCACTGTGAAGCTCCACTGTGAAGCTCCCTCCACTATGAAGCTCCCTCCACTGTGAAGCTCCCTCCACTGTGAAGCTCCACTATGAAGCTCCCTCCACTGTGAAGGTCCCTCCACTATGAAGCTCCACTGTGAAGCTCCCTCCACTGTGAAGGTCCCTCCACTATGAAGCTCCCTCCACTGTGAAGCTCCCTCCACTGTGAAGCTCCCTCCACTGTGAAGGTCCCTCCACTATGAAGCTCCACTGTGAAGCTCCCTCCACTGTGAAGGTCCCTCCACTATGAAGCTCCACTGTGAAGCTCCCTCCACTGTGAAGCTCCCTCCACTATGAAGCTCCCTCCACTGTGAAGCTCCCTCCACTGTGAAGCTCCCTCCACTGTGAAGCTCCACTGTGAAGCTCCCTCCACTATGAAGCTCCCTCCACTGTGAAGCTCCCTCCACTATGAAGCTCCCTCCACTGTGAAGCTCCACTGTGAAGCTCCCTCCACTATGAAGCTCCCTCCACTGTGAAGCTCCCTCCACTGTGAAGCTCCACTATGAAGCTCCCTCCACTGTGAAGCTCCCTCCACTATGAAGCTCCCTCCACTGTGAAGCTCCCTCCACTATGAAGCTCCCTCCACTGTGAAGCTCCACTGTGAAGCTCCCTCCACTATGAAGCTCCCTCCACTATGAAGCTCCCTCCACTGTGAACCACTTGGTTTCAAGTCAGCTCCGGAGCTCCCTGGGTTTGAAGGCATCATTTCAAGTGGTGAACGGCCAGTGAGGAGGAGTGGGACACGCCACACTGACCCAGTGTTAGGCTGAGAGAGGGGACACAGTCTAGGATTCAGGATGTCACGCTGTTTATCATTCAAAGGGAAATCTAGCTACAATATTTCTAGACCTCTGACAAATGTGACAGGAGAAAAGCGATTCCAAAAGAGACAATATTATATTGCTAGATTCTTTGGATTTTCATTGTGTTTCTACTGCGTCTCCTGAGCTGACTCACACCTCCTTGGTCCTGGGTCTGGAAATACCCAGCACTCTGTGGACTGTGTGCGGCTCACCTGAGTGGATTCCTATCCGTATCCTCACAGGAACATCTGGCATGTGTCGCATGTGAAACGTTCCCACAGAGCTGAGGATGTTCAGAGACATGTTGGCGATTTCAGCGGCGTGTTTGTTGCCGTTTCTCTTTGGCAGGCCTGACGCAACCATGTAGGCATCTCCAATGGTTTCCACCTGGAGGACATTCAAGTGTCAGCAGGGCCCTTTCACATGGAACGTCGCTGCCACCTCTGACCTTGTACACATCATGGTTGCTAAGCACGGCGTCGAATAAAGTGTAGAGGTCATTGAGAAGGTCAACCACCTCTATGGGGTCACTGAGTGAGGAGATGGTCGTGAATCCTACAATGTCACTGAAGTAGATCGTGACCTGGTCGAAGTACTCCGGCTCCACTGTGGCGCCAGTTTTCAGAGCATCAGCCACAGAGCTGCAGGGAAAAGTGCACAGAGGAGTTGGACGCACAGGTTTCCTGACTCTGCTGCTCTTACGGTGGTAGCATCTCCGACAGCAGCTTCTCAGTCCTCTGCTTCTCCACCTCCAGCTCCTCTGTTCTCTCCCTGATGAGGTCTTCCAGGTTGGAGCTGTACTGTTCCAGCATCCTCAACATGGAGTCGATGATGTTGGTTTTCTTGCCCTTGTTGATGATCTTGAACTGTTGGCCACGACAAACACGGCAGAAGTAACACATACAACGGCTGAATATTCCTCAGTAGGAAGCTAGGTCAAAGGTCCCGCCCCCTTGTGAGGGCGATAGACTGATGGCTACAAACACTCAATAATCACTAGGAAAAGATGTTGGTGGTGAATTTACGGGGTTATTATGAAGGAAAATGCCCAGCCGCTGGCAAATGATGTGACTGGGTTGCATAGTGGACCAACGTTGCATTTTTGATGTTGCAGGAGGCGACGAACCCTGTCAAAGATCTCATCGAAGGAAGGCCTGCGGTCGGGCATCTCGCTCCAGCACTGCTTCATCAGTTGGATGCATTCTAGTGGGGCCTGATCAGGGGCCACAGTGGGCCGGCACATGGGCGGAGGCTTCTTCACCTTCCTGATAATCTCTGCAACGGCAGAGAGAGACAGGTCCAGCAGGACTCTTCTCTGTTCCAGACTTACAGGCGTCAGACATACGCACCCTCGGGTGGGAGACCCAGCATGCAGTATGGGGGCCCTCTCACCACCACCTCCTGGAGGATGATGGCGAAGCTGTACACGTCCCCCTTGTAGGTGCCCTTGCGGGCGCAGGTGAGCTCCCTCAGGAACTCTGGCGCTGTCCAGAACAGCTCTGCGCGGAGTTACAGCAGAGAGGATTTTGAGATGGAGTACGGTGGCGGCTGAAGAGGAAGCCAGATGTTACCTTCTGGTGGAGCCAGTTCCGCTGGAGCTTTTTGAGACTCCAACAGCTCATTAAAGCCGTAGTCTGTTATCTTGAGCACAAACCGCCCATCAACCACACAGTTTCGGGATTTCAGTCGACCGTGCGCAAAGTCTCTGTGGTGAAGATATTTCATTCCCTGGCAAGGAAACCGGAGCAGTGTTAGAACAGCAACAGGATGAGCTCAGAAGACCAGTACCTTGATGAGGTCCAGCAGAAGCGAAGACTTGAACATCCAGTCCAGTTTGACGTCCTCATTCCTGAGAAGGTCCTGCAGACTGCCCCGCGAGCAATGCTCCGTCACCACAGCGAACATGCCGCCGTCAGAAAAGAAGCCGATGAAGGGGTTCACGTTTTCGTTTCTCAGGTCCTTCATCTGACATGAACAGGAGGAACCTTGAAGGAACCTATGTGTGAGGCCTGCACACAGACTGAGGGTGCACAAACCTTGGTGAGATACTTTGTGGTGCTCTGCTTCAGCTCCTTGAACTGGCCGACCTCAAACTTCTTCAGCCAAACCCAATCCCCCTGGAGGCAGAGGAGCGTGTGATGGATCTGAGGTGGAGCCTGGGCCCGGCCCAAGCGGCTGCCGCCCTCACCTCATAGACGGCAACGTTGGTGGTCTCGTGGGAGGTGCTGATGGTGCTGTTCCCTGAGCGCGACCGCTCTCCAGACTTCTCCTCCATGGTGCTCTTAGACTCACTCAGATCCTCTAATGTGATTTTCTGCAATAAGGTTGCATGAAGATGGAGCCAGACGCTGGACACCAAGACACCCAACTCACCTTCTTGCTCAGCTGTGGGTTGATAAAGGTCAAATCCTCTATGGTGAGTAGAATCCGATTGGGACCTTTGATCAGCTGGATTTGCTGGAGTCTCCTCCTGCCAGGAAGCGTGAGAAAAGATGACCTCGATCCTTCTTGGAGACACCAGAGGTCTTTCCCTTGAAGTGTACCTGACGCAAAGACCCACAGCGATGCCGCCTACACCCACGGCCAAGATGACCGAGATCACCGCTATAATGAAGGTGACCTCCACGCCTCCTGTGCAGATGGCGCCGGTGTCGAACCAGCAGCTGGAGTCGGCTGCCGGAGGAGAGCCATTTGGATAATGTATGTCCCTCCCGGTGTCACGGACCAGACCAGAGGAGAGATCCACGCTGTGGGTCGGGTATAGCTCGCTCCCCAGATGGTCCGTGTCCAGGACGATATAATCTGTCGTAACCTCTCCTCCAGCATTCACCAGAACCTTCTGATTGAAGCCTTGGAAAGATATGTCTTTGGTGAAGTAGGCCAAGTTGGAGCCTGAGAGCATCATCCCTGCCCTTCTGACGTTGTGGATGGCCCGAGCCAGAAGATAGATGCTGTTGTAGATGGTCCCAAACAGAGGGTTCACCTGCAGCGTGGATGAGACAAACAAGGCCAGATGTGAACACAGACGTGTCCAGTTGGTCTTATGCTCAAAGGTTCCAAAAGAGCTCCTTTGATTTTTTTTATTTAATCCTGTTATAGAATTGTTGTCTATCTGTTTTCATCAGAAGCCATTGTGGCAAATTAACTGAAAAAACATGCTGTAAATAAAAATAAATACAATATGGATTTAGAAAGAAAGAAATATTTTGGAAATGGATCTTTGATCATTTAGGTAAATACACTTATATGATAACTGAGGATCGTTGAACATTGTGGAAATACATTCATAAAAACATTCATAACTTTAATTAATTCTATAATAAAATAAAATAGGATGCGATTATTTCCAATTTCAAATAACGAGTTTTATCAGTACAATGAGTGAAATGAATGCAGAGTGAAAACGTTTGAGTCAAAGACTTAAACATGGGAGAAGCGATTAAAACTATAGTTATGAAACAAAAGACGTGCAGTTGTAGATGTTTCATTTTCTGTTAAGACTGAGAAACAAAGGGATAAAACAGCTTGAAGCCTCAATAGTATTGTTGTGTCTGCCAAAGAGCAAGAGTGGGCCTGTCTCTGAGGACGCTCTTCCTCACCTGCGCAGCCGAGAGGGCGACCTTCACCTCCTCCGTCTTCTTGACTAAGGAGTACTCCTCAGAGAAGGTCAAGTTTCCAGAGCCAATAGTGACGGTGAGCACAGCGTCATACGCTTCTCTCAGCCTGCTGTTGTTCTGCAGCAAGAAGTGAGGACGAGTGTAGGGGACGCTGTAGTGCAGAGTGTCATAGGGCATGAACACATACTTCCCAGAGGTCAGACCCATTTCCTGGGCCTTGAGGAGAAACAAGGCCTGCTGCTCTCCTCCCACCAGGACCGAGTGCATGCACATGATGATCACTGGAACAGAGAACGTGTGGCAGGCTCAGGTGACGTATTGCTGTCATTCGTTGGGTGCAGTGCAGAGTGTGTTTGAGAGTATTGTAGTGGAGTAAGAGGGTCTGCTGGGGCCTGGCCAACATGGCCTCCTGTCAGCCCAACGGCTCCGTCTTTGCTGCACGACTGATGCCCTGATTTTTAAAATCTGTTCCTGAGGCATCATGAATGGGTCAGGCCCACTAGAAGCTCCCACAGATGGATTTTAGCTTAGCACTTTGAGCGGTGGAGGAGGAGACACAATTGGGCCCAGAGCCAGAGGTTTGAGACCAATGTGCTCCTCTCAGGTTGCTTCTAGGAACCCTACCATGACTCATGGAAAAGAAGGCTGTTTTGGACTCACCTCTGACCTCTCCCGCCGCCTCGATGGCCATCAGCGTGTTCTCCACCTCCACTTCATTGATCCCAATTGGTCTGACCAGGGCCACGGGCAGACCCCGTTTCCTGAGAGCGGCCCCCACTCTCATGGCCGTGTCCATCCAGAGGTCCTCATTTGAAGAAACCACCGCCACATTGGCCCAGCTGAAGCGTCTCAGCACGACGAACAGCACCTCAGAGGGGAAGGGGATGGTCCTGGAGAAGGTGGGGTATCCTGTGATCCGGTCCAGCTCGAAGTTGACGCAACCGTAGGAGAAAATGGCCTTTTCCCAATTCTTGGCCAGTAGTGACGCGGCGGTGCAGTATCCAGGGTTGGTGGGGCCCAAAAAGACGTCGGCCACGTCCTCGTAGTGAATGAAGGAGGTGAGAGCTTTCGACGTCTCACAAGGCTCCTGCAGGATTACAAAGTCCATTTGCAGACCCAGGTCCAGGCTGAGGTCCCGGTTGATCCGGCTCACGGCGAGCCTCGCTGCTGCGACAGGTAAAGCCCTGTGGTAGACCGGGTCGCAGTTCCAGGGGCCCAGAACGCCCACTTTAAATATCAAACAGCGCACGCAGCAAGGAAATGAGAGGAGGCCCAGCAAGAGCCACAGAAGATAGTGGTTCACAGGCACAGGGGTCGGAGCCGCTCTGCTCCGGATGACGGGCACACACAGGGGGCTGGACTCCCACAGCGCCCCTTTAAAGTTGACAGGAATATGTTGCATCTTCCCTCCGGTTTGTCCAGTGACGACAGCTTTGTTGTCTCTGCTTGCTTTCACTAACTCAAGGTTGAGATTGAGACGACAGTCAGTAACTTACTTGCCATCAGATCAAGCCCTGCTCGCCTTGTGCCTCGGCCCCTGAAGAAAAGCCGCGGAGCTAGTCATCCCGCTGCTGCTGATGGTGAAAGCAGAGTGGTTCCAGGTGTCGGTCGCTGTGGAAGCAGAGAAGGAGCATCGTGTTGGGGCTGGCACTGACAGCCGTGTGCGGAGACGACTTCAGCACCCTGGAGAGCAACTGCCGCCCCTCTGCTGGCTCCTCGCACTCTGTCGACGCCACCTGACCGCGGCACCGGGACGCACTGGCTCCGAGAGACACATGGGAAGAAAGAGTGACCCTCGCGCCCACTTCAGCAGACCTGTCTTGGTTGTGTTGAGCTCCGGCCAGCGGCGGCCCAAACCTGGGAGTTACTCACTAATCCACTTGCAGAGCGGCAGAGTATAAGAGGATTGACAAGAGGCCGTGGCGGCTGCTGAAAGCTTGCCATTATACTCCGAAGCACAAGGCCTCACTATCTAGCGGCGCTGGCTGTCCATCAAGTGACGGCTCTGCCGCGGCACCTTGGCTACCTGGGCTCAACTTGTGTGGTGCTAATGTGATTGCCGTAAGTGCAGCAGCCCAGGCAGATTAAATAAAAGCCAACCCCAGCGGAGAGGGAGTCATTACAGATAACGAAGGTCTCTCCCTGCAGCTCCCACGAGGGAAGCTCCATTTTGCTTGCATCAATCTTTTCGGCTTTTCACAGAGGCAGGTGAAGAGGCGAGAGCAGTCGGTTGCTACAACACCAGCACAGCACAAGCCCTGGCATCAGCCTCCGCCGGTGCTGCAGGTGCTCAGTGGAATAGCTGCAGAAAACACCCAATACTGTCTGGCACCTCAGGCTGTGCCCTGGGTTTATGGGAAACTGAGGCGTTTTTGAGGGTTGAAAAAGAAAAGAAAACAAAACAAAACAGAAGAAAACAGAAGAAAACAGAAGAAAACAGAAGAAAACAAAACAAAACAAAACAAAGCAAAGCAAAGCAAAACAAAGCAAAACAAAACAAAACAAAACAAAACAAAACAAAACAAAACAAAAAACAAAACAAAACAAAAGAAAAGAGAAGAAAACAAAACAAAACAAAGCAAAACAAAACAAAACAAAACAACACAACACAACACAACACAACACAAAACAAAACATTTTGATGATAATGAGTTTGAGGAGACACTTAAAATAGTACGAATAATAGTTTACTCCTAATTTACTCCTCAGTAAAAGTCATGCTTGCAGGTTATGAGACACTCTCTTATTAATTTAATGTCATATTATTATTTAATATTAATATTACGATCATTTGAATCACTAACAATAATCATGATAATAATAATGATGCTGATGATGATTCTATTGACCCATATAGAATGTAAGCTGATGAGCCTCTTAAACGTAACAGCTCAGCAGTGCAGAGGAAGAGAGCGGAGGAACGATGAGTCAGCAACAGCAGTGTTAGAATGATGATATTCAGGTGAATCGTGTCGCTTCAGGTGACCTACAGAATGATACTGAAGTGGATATGAAACTGTTACTATGTTGATGCTGTCGATGCCATGAATGCACCGTGACTCGATTGGTCCTGAACCCGGTCGAGTATTTGTGCTTTTAAATCGAAACTTTGCATTGTAATTCTTTTTAGCGCTAACCTCGCTATAATAAAGTAAAATGAAATCTGGTAAAATAACTTTGGCAAGCGCTTAGGCAGTCACTGGTTATGAAGCGCTTTGGCGCCATCTGCTGGAGAGCAGGGCTCAGCACAAAACGCTCTTTTCTTCCACGAGTCTCAGAAGACTCGTGTCCAGTTCCGGCCGTCAGTGACCACACGAGAGCTCAACAAGACTCTGTGCCCCGTGCTGCGGGCGTGGCTCTGCCCGGAAGATGTTGGGGCACTGATTTTCTATGTAACGCGACAACGATTGGAGTCCGAACTCTAAACGTTTTGTGAACGTGCCCGTTTCTGTGAGACGCCTTTTATTTTGGAAAGGTCCTCGGCGGAAGTGCTTTTATATTCGCGCTGAGTCGCCCTCGCCGCTGGTGAACTCGCTGGCACGGGAGTGTGTGTGTGGGATGGGGGGCTGGCGAGTGTGAGCTGTCTCCCGAGCGTGCGTGGTTCCGGGCCGGACCCAGTCGGGACCTCCAGCACCTCATGTAGCCCCGCGGGACTCTGGGAAATGGGCTCGGCGACCCGCAGAGCGTCCGGATAACGACGGAAAAGTGAGTGTGAAGTCACTAAAGTTGCGTCCGTGATGTCATCAGTGAGTGAGAACAGCGTGCGCGTGCGAGTTGGAGAGTGAAAGTTCGGGAGGTCCGAGCGCGGCGGACTGCAGGGCTGAGATCGAACGTCGTCCGGCGGAGTTGGAAGAAGACGCCCCTGCGGTCCCGACTCACCGGGCCCGCGTTTCACGAGCACAACTTCCAGTGAGGCCGAGAGCTGAAGTGATGTGGCTGTGATTGACAGATGTCGGGGGCGGGGCCGTGGCTTGTTTACTGTCGCTTGCTCGAGTGGGCCCCGTCCGTCTCACTCGCGGGATCCGTTTCCAGCTACTGACATTGTGCGGCCTAAATCTTCACTTTAAACTTTCGTGTCAGAGTTGCAGATTTACTTCCTAAACTCAGTCTACAGACGGTGTATTGGCTTTCATTTGCAGTAGTGTTTCTTTAGTTGTAGTTTTTTTGTACCTCAGCTGACATATAGCAGTATAGTTGAAGCTCCGCCACGTTTTGTCTTCTACGTTGCCCATTGCCACTAAACAACCCCAGAAAAGAGTGAATCTAATGAATGAATGCATTCTGATTATTCTGTTTGCGTCTCCCTGAGAAACTTCCAACCCTGTTGTTGGTCCTGCTGCCCGTCAGTCGCCTGTGAGGGGATCAATAAAGTCTTATCTTATCAGGACACGACCCTCTTTGAAACAGTGCATTTGGTCGGCAGTAAACATCTGGCGATAGCATCACAGCGAGGTTCCACCTCTGGCATCTTCGGCTGCCTCAGCGCTCAAGTGATTTGTGTTGATGTGTGAGTCTCTGCCGTAACACACGTCCTGATGTCAGGCTCCGGCAAAATCATGGACTGGATGGATGCTTCTGCGGTTTAGCTGCAGATTTGATCTCAGATCTGCACTGAACACAAGGTCACTGGGTTTGTAGGTCAACAACAGACTCATGTGTCCAGAGGATGGTAAACGTCTTTTAAGAGACGCTGTCGTCTGAATACAAGTGAGCGACCTCAGTGACCTTTAGGTGAAGTCAGCTGACCTCCCATCTGGAGCGGCTCCTCCTCCTCGACCTGGTCCTCCCGCGTCTGTTCACCCAGAATACAGCAGGTCCAAATGGAGGGTCTGGTCCTTGACCTCCTCCATGACAGCTTCGTCCCAGCAGCCCTGGTTTCCCCTGAAAGAAGCAGAGGAAAAAGTGGTGGCAGCAGCGGGTGAAACGGAACAGAATCTATCCCCACATGTGAAACTGTCTGTGGAGGTGACGCACATCAGGTCCTTTCTCTCTGCATCTGAGAGACGTCTTTTCCACGGTGGCCACACACAGTCGCCTGCATGTGACCAGCCCATCCACGAGCCTCGGTGCAGGGCTGAACTTCACATGTCTCTGCTGCTAAAGCGTGAGGGCCTGTCAGGCTGCTGCTAAACAGGCAGCACGCTGCTGGGCCTTGTGATGCGGAGTGGACACTTCTCACCACTGTCCCAAGATGAAAAGGCCTCTGCGAGTGAGAAGGTGTGACGGCGGGGGTTTCACCGGCTCATCATATAAGCAGCGTCTGATCTGAGAGCAGCAGGGCAGAGCCGACACCTGGAGCAGAGGTGGCCATTCGCCAGGGGAGACGGCTTTTATGATGCCTTTCACACCTTGGTCTGGTGAAGCCTCTTGGCTGCTGTTCTCTCTGGTCCCGTGGGTGCTGCAGAACGGGGCTGGGGTTGCTGGTGTTGGCTGCCCAGGTGCATTTGTTGGGCTGAAACTTTGGAAGGACTGCGTGTTGATGAACCGCTGTCCTCAGAAGGTGGTGCTCTTTGCTGACTGATGCTCCAGTGAAGCCAGAAGTTGCAGCGCCATCTAGTGGCCTGGCCAGAGGGCACCAGGGTGGATCTCTGAGCTCCGGCCGCCATGCAACTGCACTGATGTTTGCATGTGGAAGTTACTCATTTGTTGTCTCTGGTTTCTGGCTGGTGAGAGTGTCGGCACTGTAACCAGCAGTTCCCAGCAGCGGAGCGACTCCCAGCCTCACAGTTTGGTTCAGAGTCTCCTGATTCGCCGTGTGTCTGTCACCTCCGATCACCGCCGTCTGGCACCGACTCCTGCATTGATTAAAAGAGAGAATCTGTGTCGTGTGGGAGCAAAGGATCTGTGCACAGGGGTGACGGCCCGAGCCAAGTGGACTTCGAGCTGAGGTTTTACCTGCGACCCATAAACCTCTTCCACTTACACAACGCAGGACGAATTATGTAAACACTGGCTGACAAATGGGAACTCTGTGTTTCTGTTAAGTCAGTGCTGCCAGAGTGTTGACTCCGACTCCTCCCCTTGCATTCTCTCCAAGAGTAAACACTCGCAGCTGAATGTAAGCAACAGAGAAGTGGGGTGAGCGTGAAGCAAGTCTGGGAAGCTGCTGTTGGATTGGACCTTGTGATCGGCTGGAGGTTGTTTCAGGAACACCCATCCTGCTTTGTCATGGCAGGATGACACAGCCTGAGACCTCATTTCCACCTGTTATGCAACTCCTCCCCTCTGTTTTCATATGGGCTCTTACCACTTTAGTTGGGCTGGACTTGGTCATGTTCGCATAGTGGTGCAGGACAATGCAACGAGAGGCGACTGGCCACCACTGACTGTAAGTTTGATTCATGCTCAGCCCAAATGTGCTTAGTGATTTACTGTTGAGGCGCCTCTGAAGTCTGACCTGCTCATGTGCAGACATGTTGGATCTGGAGATTTAACCCCGTGTGGGTGTGCGGCTCCTTCAGGTCTCCGCAGCCATCTAACGCCTTTGACTGTGGCTTGTTGTTGACTCTCCTGATGTCATCTGTTTGTTCTTCTGAGCCTGATCCACTTGGGCCGCTGGGACTAAACTCCTTTTCACATTTATTTCACAGTTCATTTTCAGCCTGTGTTTTATGTGGTGGTTTTGATTTGAGGAGCAAGTGTTTGATTCTCTGCCCTGCAGTCTATTGCTGTCATGATGCTTGATCATTTCATACTTGTTATCACGGATCATAAAAAAACCCTCCTGCCACTCAGTGTTTACTGTCATTTCAAGCCACTCCAGATTTCACATCAATACCGAAAATTTCAAAAGTGTTCAACCTTTCTTGCTGCCATTACATTGAATTTTTCTCTTGCTGCTTATGTAAGCAGCGTCTCTGATAACGATAATGACAAGGTTATTATGATCAGTCTTATCTAGTGTTCACGCTGCTTTGAGCTGACCATCGGCTTGTTCCACACTCCAACTGGCTCATGGAGTTTCAGCAAACTTCATTCCAGAGTTGTGTTTCCAACCAATGTTGCAACTGTTAAATATTGACTTTTCCTGCTGAACTTTTGTCACTTCAACGCACTGAATGGCTTTTTAAAAAGATCAGGGCTGAGTGTTGCTGGACGGCATTATGTTGTCATGTAAAATACAGCAAGAAGTGATATGTTTCACCAAAGAAACAAGTCCATGTGTCTGTCTTGCTGGTTCAATAAGTGTTGAAATCCACACTGACTGGAGCAGTTCTATTGTGTGAAGGCTCATTATGTGCAGTGTGACTGTTGTGAGGGGCTGCCAGGAGGGAACGACTGACATATGACAATTACACATTTTTATTTTATTTTTATTTTATTTTATTTTATTTTATTTTATTTTATTTTATTTTATTTTATTTTTATCACTGCTGCATAAATGGAAGTAAATGACCCCATTTGGCAGCCATATATTCAGAACTCAATTCCTTCCAAAAGGATAAAGAATTACAGAGTGTATCACTTTATTAAAATGATTTGGCATCTCAGATATGAAGGGCAGTTTGGGACCAAACTTTTGCAGTGTCCAGTGATTCATACTAGAAAATGCAGCCTCAAAAATGATGCCGCTGGTGAGTTGTGTCTTAACTCAGCAGAAGCAAAGCATTGTGGGATCAGGAGGTGTGGCACCAGCAGGAGCTCAGATTTGGCCCATGTGGGGAGGGAAAAATCACATTCCAGAATTCTGTCGTACGAAGAGTGTGGATGAGAGATGATGCATGGTTATTGAAGGACGTGAAGTGGACGTTTGACTTTGCTCTTGAATACACGAGCAGAAGGTGGCTGGTTTGACTCTGGGTACGCGTCCTAGCGCTGTCCATGGCGCGTCCTAACTGAGACCTCCCTCTCTCTGCAGGCCGTGATGGCGCTCTTCCTGTGGCTCTGCGCGTCCGTCCTGGCAGCTGCCCACGGCACCGAAGTCAAGAACTGCCACCCTCTGTGCCACTGTGAGGTGGAGAGCTTCGGCCTGTTCCACAGCTTCAGTCTGACCAGAGTGGAGTGCCGTGGGCTGGGGCCCAGCACCTCCATGCCCATCCCCATCCCTCTGGACACGGCTCACCTGGACCTGTCGTCCAGCGGCGTGGGCCCGCTGACCGACGCCATGCTGAGCGGACCTGGCTACACCACGCTGGTCAGCCTGGACCTGAGCAGCAACGCGATCACCGGGGTGAGTCACAGCTGCTCGTGCATGACGCTCTTCTCTGTCTCATCTGTCACTACAGCGCTGGACTGGACAGTAGTTTGAGAAGGTGTGACACATCACCTGGTGTAGAGAGATGAGCAGCGTTCATCCTCTGGCAGGACCAGGAGCAACTCAGAACAAAGAGAATGAAACTGAATTGGCTATAAAAGCATGGAACTGTGGGGACTGACAACGGTATTGCCTCATAAAAGACTCTGAATATATGACAGAGGGTTTTATTGTGCGATAACGGAGTCGTGCCATGAGACATGTGCCAAAGCTACAAATCCTGGCTGTTTACAGTGAGCAGCTGCAGATGTTTACGGGTGGCGTTTTTTGGCTAGTTTTGATGAAGCTAGCCAGGTCAGCGTGTCCGAACACGGTCTGTTTCTCAACAATCAGTGGCCTTCTTCTTCTTCTTCTTCACTGTTTCTGAGAGCAAGCATAGCGCCGCCCTCAGGACTGGCATGTGTACTACACTCTTCCCAACATGTCCTGGAAATGTCATTTTTCATCTTTGAAACTTTTGATTTGAAGGTGAGCCCCAAGGCTCTGTCGAGGCTACGGTACCTGGAGTCTCTGGATCTAAGCCACAACCGCCTGGAGAGCCTGTCATCCAGCTGCTTCTCGGGGCTCCCGCTGTCCGACGTGGACCTCAGCCATAACAACTTTCAGCACTTTGACATGGAGGTGTTGGCGGCCAAAGTCAACGGCGAACCGGTCACCGTGGACCTGTCTCACAACCAGCTTGTGTCTGTCTCGCCGCCAGTGAAAGCGCTGCACATTCAAAGCTTAAACTTGACGGCCAACCGGCTGCGCAGCGTGCCGAGGCTGGCGGGGCTTCCCCTGCGGTACCTCAACCTGGACGCCAACCCCGTCGCACGCATCACGGAGGGGGCCTTCGCCTCGCTGGGGGACCTGCTGTACTTGTCCCTCAGCGGGCTCCCGGAGCTGCGCCACATCGAGGCGCACAGTTTCGTGGGACTCCACGGCTTGCAGGTCTTGGATCTGTCCAACAACCCCCGGCTCAGGGAGCTGGGCCCGGCCGTCTTCACGGGGCTGGACTCCCTGCAGGAGCTGAATCTCTCGGGCTCCGGGGTGACCACCTTACCCAGCAACATGCTGACTCACCTGCCCAGCGTACGGACCATCGCTCTGGGCCGTCACGCCCTCTGCTGGCGGACGCAGAAGCAAGGGCAGTTCCACCCGCAGCTGGGTCAGACTCAGCACGATGAGGTGCTGAGCTGTAACATGGAGGGCGTTGTCTCCTGAGCGAGACCCTCGGCTTCTTTGTTCTGGTCCTGATCATTCGAGGCAGAAGACTTTCAGAATCACGTCTCTCTGCCGTCATGCTTCACTAGCGCTGATCTCTGGTGTTGTGCTGGACCCCGAATAAGATGATCCTGACAAGTCTGACTCTCAGGAGTCCAAGTTTAACAACAGAACATTTGTTGTTATGTTAATCCAAATAAGGTTTGGATGGAACTGAAGGATACTGCTACCTGAGAGCAAAGGTGAGCTCATGAAAGGCCACACGACAGGAGACATCACATGGACCTGACGGGAGGAAGGTTCATGTGATGTCCTCTCTGTCCTCTCTGGAAGGTTTTTCATGAACGTGAGTCTGCCTCATCGCATCAGTGTGTCATGTGACCTCCCAGAGGCTGCCTGAATTCAAATGCCAAGATGCTCTTGGAGAAGCTCATGTTGAATGTAAAGACCAGCACCACTGTAACTCAGGAGCTTGGGCTTCCACCCAGGAGCTCTTGTTTTTGCCTGTGTGGGCTTGCTGTCCTCATTAAAGGGAAACCATTTTTCAATATTTGCTTTGAAGCTTTTATGGTTCAGTGGACGACATACTGTTGGTGGTGCAACTCTGTGTACCTTCCATGCTAGTGCCACCACTTGCTAGTGCCTTGAGCAAACACCCTTTTCATGTCATGGATGGAGTCTCACTGATCTGATTCTGCTGGACTCATTCATTCATTCATTCATTCATTCCTGTGGCATTCCAGCAGCCGTCACCCTCCAGACTGCAGCCACTGCAGCGGAGGTGCCGGCTGCAAGTGTGTGAATGTATTGTCACGTTCCTGTACGTGTGATTGAAAGTTGTATTAAAAAAAAAAAAAAGAGTTTTCACCCTGAAGCGGTTCTTTGGTGTTTGCTTTTTCCCATGACTCATGCGAGGGTGTGGAGCAGGGTCACCCACTGCCTTCAGCTGAACAGGTCCTGGTCGTCTGAGGAGACTCTTGACACGTGAACGGGCTCGACTGAAGTGGGCAGCAGGACAAGTAGGTCGGCGGTGTGGCGCCTTACCAGGAGACGGAGCTGGTCTCCTGCCAGTAATGAGGCTGAGGACGAGAGGACCAGGGGAGAAGGATTAGGAGGAGGAGGAGAGATTGGTCTCGGTCTTGACATGTCTTTGAAAAAACATTCACAGTCTCTGAGAAGAAGTGAAAGCAGGTCCACTCTGCAGGCTGTTCCCACTTCCGTCCATCAAATCTGCTCCTGTTAAGCTCCAAACAAGTTATGCTTGCTGGGAGGAGGCTTTTCAGTGTTGCATGTTCCATCCTTGTTTTATGGCTTTCACTGTCTGATCATGCGTCACGTTTACTCCTCACATGTCCACCTGTGTTTGTGAGAGTGGCCTTTCATTTGGGCGTAGCCTGAGAGCCTGCGCTGGATGACCCAATGACCAAAAGCATCTCCAGATGTGCTGCACATCTCCTGAGGGAAGGCTCTGTACGGAACCTCTTCTGTCCTCCCTCGGTGCTCCCCCTCTTCTCTGCCCTGTTGCCAC
Organism: Synchiropus splendidus; assembly: GCF_027744825.2. Lineage (NCBI taxonomy): Eukaryota > Metazoa > Chordata > Actinopteri > Syngnathiformes > Callionymidae > Synchiropus > Synchiropus splendidus. The sequence goes on along the minus strand of NC_071341.1, from coordinate 25,040,514 downwards.
AGACTCATTTGCTTTCTTCCTTCCTGCAGCCGCTCCCCTGGGCCCGAGACTTTTACCACCACGTCACTCTCTGCTGCTCTTGACTGGACTTGGTGTGTTGGCAGATTCATTCTTCCACTCTGCTCCCGGGTCTACCACTCGCACCTGGCTCATGTGCACACGCGCATCATGGAGGCACGTTTTGGTTTGTTCAGACGGACCACTCGCAGCTCAGCTCTCAACCTTTTCTCTCTTGAAAGCTCTGGATTTATGAGGTTAAAACTGCACAGGAGCGTGGCAAACATTCCTGAGAGCATGGCTACAGAAGTGACCTGAGAAACCTGACTCCTGACATGAAGTCATGTTCTGGTGAGTGGGAGACGTAGCATGTTTAATCTCCATCAGTTTCAACACAAGCCTGGGCCTGTCTGAGGAAGCGTCTGAGGAGAACTTCGTGGTGTTGGAATGAAGCTCTGATGTTTCCAAGCCTGCCAGTCTTGCAGCCGAGGATCCAAGCCGTGAGACCAACACTGCAGCGATGTCAGTGAAGGACAGTTACCAGGAGAACAGCAGCCCCATTCAGCTGTCTCTCTGCAGGGACTTGAAACTGGGTCAACACAGACGCTGACTGAAGAAAAAAACAAACCTGTTTTCAATCAGTGAGCAGATCAAAAGTTGCAGGTCAGTTGTGCGACACCCCCCCCCCTTCAGTGTGAACTTTCAACTGACCTTCCAAGGTCCAGGTTCTGCTTCCATCGTCACCACCTTGGATCATGTTGTTTGGCTTGTGGATGAGGAAAGCAGAGGGAGCTTCAAAGTCGGGGCTCTCACCCGTGAGTAATGAAGGCCGGCAGCAGCAGCGGGCGTCTGGATCAAGCGCCCCGTTGCAGCCTGAAGCAGAATCAAAGGCGAGTCATGAGCCCGCCCCCCTGCAGAGCTTCAGTCGCCGAGGCGCTATGCAGCACAAACCCGCAGAAAAACAATGCTTCACTTGAGGTATCTAGGTGTCTTTTCGAAGGGCCTCGCAGGCAGCGCCAGTGCTGACTCGGGCCCCGGAGCTCCGAGTGGCTGCTCCAACAATAGACCCGGAGGCTCCGTGTCAGCGCGCAGAGGTTTTGTTTTACAGACAAACAAAAGCTCATCTCACGCAGCTGCCTTTGCTCCGAGCTGCTGAACGCTCTCACCATGACTCAGCACTTCTGTCTGCCATGGCAGGAAGAGTTGGAGAAAAAAAGCCACACACTTGGAGAGCTGCTATTGTATTTCAGGTGGCGCTGACACGGAGAGAAGCTTGATGCTTTCCTCATTCAGACGGGATGTTGTGACTTTCTGTGCACTTTAGTGCACTCAAGGACTGGGCGCGTTCCAGTGGGTTGACAAATATGGAGTCAAGCGAGCGACGCAGTCTATAAACACGCGCAGGACAGAAAAGAGGAAGACACGCTTGCAGGCGATAAAATCAACTGCATTTCCTCTTGTCATTTCGGCTTGTGTGGCGTGAAAAGGGAAGTGGACCTGGCTCACTGCAGCAGCCTCAGCTGAGAGATGGTGTTGTGGGGGCGAGCTCACGCCGCTCCTCCGCCCTCATGATGGTCTTATCTCTTCCTGCATCTCCACAGCGTCACGTCCCGTGTGAGAAGGAGCATGTTGCTGCATGTTCATCACCTTTCCTCTGCAAATGTTTCTTCTGGTGCGCCACTCACTCAACACGCCTCGCGTCTGGCTCCTGAACACAAAGAAGTTGGTGGTCGCTCCAGTGGAATGAGAAAGATCACGCACTTCCTGTGAAGTACCTTTATAGTCAGTGACTAGTCGGACCAGTCTGCCAGTCATGAGGCCTGATGAATGTCGTCCCAATACTTGCTGCCCAGATGAAACAAAGCAGGATTTGTCAGCACATCCGAGTCATGTACCTGCACAATCTCGCTCACACCGATGGTCTATAACCACGAGGCTCAGAAGTGACTCTTTACTCCACGCTGTCGTGGAGCCCTAAGCTCAGCCTTGCTGAAGCTCCTCTCCTCCTCCTCCACACTGGCCTCTCTGCTTCCTTCTGGACCAGACTAGCAAAGGTGTTTTTTAGCTTCTTCACCAGCCAGTGAGCGTCCCAGATCTGTGGGTGAGACCGTGTTCCTCCAGCAGGCTGCCGTGTGGCTGGACTGTGTGGAGCCACTGGGGTGGTCTGAGGAGGGAGGAAGAGGGACATATCCTGCGTGACCTCACTGACATTCCTCACCATCTGGTTTCCATCAGGAGGGGCTGCCCTGTGCTGAAAGTTGCTCCACACGCCCTGCTGCTGGAGGTGACGGGAGGATCACCGTGGGGTGTGGTGACAACATGGCGCCGAAGCAGCTGATGTTCTGTTTCCCCACATATGATCTCAGAGATAGTTCGACTTTAGAATTAGCTTCACATCACAGCGCTGCTCCTCATTCATCCAAACACAAGACAAATCCCAACGTTAAGGTTCATGTGGACCACATGGTTTGTGAAATGCCTTTCAGGTTATAGTTCAGAATTGAGACCCATCCCATGCTTGGGCTGCAGGGAGGGCGTAGTGAACCTAGTGCGGAGACCCAGCAGCAAACAGAGGGGAGGTGGAGTTCAGCACTTTGATAGAACTACATGAAACGGTTTAAACAGTTCAAAAATAAACTGGATGAGAAAACAGAATCTACTCAACTTCAACTTTAGAAAACTTACTAACACAAAGCACATGGAACAATGTCCACCGATGAGACTTTCTGATGGCACCGCGAACACGGAGGGCCATACCAGGAGACTTTAAGTGACAAACAGACGGCGACTGTCTTCTGAGCGGCGCTTAAGTGTCACACGGGAAGATTGCGGGATCGGGTTCAGGTGTGTGTGTCTGGCAGGCAGAAGAAAACCCCCAATCCTGGAAGAGAAGGCAGAACAAGGCGGGAGCAGACCAAACCACTCTGAACCAAACGGGGGGGTTTGTGACAGAGGGGCTTATGAGGCTTCATGAAACACTGTTGTCATTTTCACTCCATGGCAGTCCTCGACTCTTTTTTTCAGTAAAACTTTACATCATTTTTAAACTGAGAGCGCCACCTACTGAACTCTGAAAAAGGTTTAATGTCACGATCACAGTGAGATCGATTTTGCCACCTGAATCTTTGCATTGCAAACATTGCTCATAATGATGCCACACTCCTCCCTCTTTTGGAGCTACTGAAGCATCATGGCACAGTGTTCTTAGTTACAGAGGTCACTAGAGCGCTGCTTCATGAAGCCTCATCGACCCATCACTACCTGTAGCAGTGGTGACTTGAAAATAGTTTCAATGAAAAGACTTTGAGGCACATTAAATATAATTAACCCTTGCTCATTCATGCACCAGCCGGTGCTTGTAATGCTTCTGAAGCTTCGTGATACAGTGTCCACAGCTTCAGCTCCCGATACATGGCACACACTGCTCCATAATCAACCATAAAATCGGACCTCCCGGATCCCAGACAGTGGCACTCACCGTCTGAGCTTCCAAAATCAGGAGAGTGTTTCATGAAACATGCAGCTCAACTCAACACAAACCCTCGGACAAGTCCAGCTATTCTGTCTCTCATTGTTGTGGTGCTGCTAATAGCTGTGGTGTGAACAGCTGATGGACCAAGTTCGTGGCTCAGGTGTGAGTCAGCACAAGCACCTAGAATAGTTTGCGCTGATCAGAAAGAACTGACAAATAAAAGACAAATGACGTTTTCACGTCATTCTTGAGGGAAAACCTCAGCGCGAGCCTGAGCAGACGAGGCGGGGCCTGAGTCAGCACGTCTCCATGACGAAATGAAAGCGGACTATTATGATTCATTTGGTCAGATCTGTGCTCACTTTTCAGTCCTGGAGACCACAGGGCAGGACGGAGACGAGGTCCAAAGTCGCAGCCATGAAGGGTCGGCCGCGCTCTGATGGCCGAGCTGTGGATCATGCTGCTCCGCTTGAAGTTGACCGAGTTTCCTCCAGTCACTCAGCGGCACGGCACGCTTCCCATGGATCTTTAATTGTGTGAATACTTCGCTTGAACATTGACAAAATACTTCATCACACAAAACAGATGTCTCTATTCTGACGGATTCTTTTATTGAGACTCCATTTTTAAACACAACTGCGCCCTCTACTGGGGAACGAGTGCAGGCGCTCAACTCTCTGCAACACACTGACGTGTCTCCACCGTGTGAGAGACAATGGAATAGATCATGATGAAGACACTCAACAGATTCCCGTCTGATTCTTCCCACTGATCATCTAAAAGACAAAGTCTAAAAGTGAGTCTGAAACTTTTTCAGACGCTTAAGCTCAGGCGTCGAAGGACTTTTAGGCGGTAAATACAGGCTGATTTAGACCTTGTAATACTGAAACTGAAGAATATTTTTCACCTTTACCTTTATTTTCACTGATATTAATGATCTTTTTCAATTGGAATCAGTCTGTACTCACATAATAGAGTCCTGACAAAGAAAAGCAAAGTATTTTCAGGCTGACCAGACGAAGCCTCGGCTCACGGTCTCCAGACGTTCCATTCAACTCTCCTCACTGTGTATTCCTGGGTCTTGGAGTTTCCCAGCTGACACTCGCACTTCCACAAGTCAGAGAGAGAAAGACATGTTGAGTCTGGCATCACTAACAACACCCCCGGGCCCCGTCTGGACCACCACATCATCTTCTCCTCCAGAGAGGAATAAATACCAGGCTCAAATCTGCAGTGCTCTTTAATGATGGTTGGTTTGGTTTGGTTTAATGTCACATCCAATAAACCAGAGACTGAAACATAAACGATAAATAAATAAGTTACTGGACTTCTGCGGGACATCCTGACAGAACATTCTGGAGACTGATCCACACTGGTGCCTTGCTCCCTCAGCAGTTGAGCATGGAGTTGGCCCTCAGGATGCGCGTGACCTTCCGTGAGTTGTAGCTGTACTCGTACTGCAGATGCTCGTTGAAGAAATACAAGTAGCCTGGGGAAATCAAAAGGTTACAAAAGCCCACATGAGCTTTTTGACGTCGTGTTGTTCTAAATCTACCGTAGTGATACACAGCGGCGTCAACTTCGTCTTCCATTCCTGGGAAATCCTTCTCGATGGATCTGGGGAAGCCGCTGTCCATGGTGCCTGTGGCCTCATCGTAGCTGAGGAGCATCAAGCCATCAGTTCTCGCATCACTCTGTATTGGTCTGAGTCCCTTCCTCTGCGGTATTTGACTCTCCTGCCTTCCATTGATCTCTGGATTTCTGAGCAGGTTTGCTCAGCGCCCTGAGGTCCATTGTCAGCTGAATTTTCAAGTGTATTCACACAAATGAAGGACATCCAGTCACCCGCCACTTCATGTGTGAATGTCAGTGAAAATACAGAAGATTGGAATAAAAGTGAGCGAGATCATTGACCATCTCCTACCTCCAGTAGTCTTCCTCGGCAAAGAGGAGCGTCTTCCCAGTGTCCCTGATGTGCACAGCAGCGTCCACCTCCCTGACCGACTTGGGAAGTCCGAGCTTGTGGATGTACTTGGGGTAACCCTCCACCAGGCTGTAACCGTTCAAGGCCCACATTCGAATCCCTGTCGGGACCCAGAGGCCCGGTGAGTTCTGAGGCGGCCGTGGTGAGAGGTGATCAGGACTCACCGCTGAAGATGATGACCAGGTCCTTCTCTGGGTTCTCATATGCTGCATCCACCTTGTTGGGGAGGGACGGCCAGGTGGACTTGATGAGTGTCTGCTCGGCTTCTGGCATCTGGGGATGAAGACGCCAGTAGAACCTGCGTCACCAGTGAGGGGAAAATGAGGTCCACATCATTCAGGGAGGCATTCCCAGCAGGAAATGATCAGTCACACTGGACCTGTCTTTAAAGATGATGGTTTCTCCTCTGAGCTCAGTCGCAGCGTCAAAACTCAACTCGGGGTCACATTTGTTGGGTGCGTCGGGTTTGGGTTTCACTTTCCTGTGGTTGGGGTTTGGGCCTGCAGTTCAGAATCACAAGACGACATGGATATGGTGGAATCTGGACACTTCAACACAATAACCACCACTTGACCCTTCTCAGACCTTAGAATCATAAAATATCAAGGTTCATATTCAAGGTTCCGCTTGTTCTTTTTCAGTATTTTGCCGTTGAGAGAAGAATTTTGAGGATGTCACTTTTTAGATTATCACTGCAGTGGCCACGTTCAACCTGCAGATGGCAGCAAGTATTGTTCATTCCTGGCTGAACTGCGGTGCGATCCGGTGAATGACGCCATAAGCCACAGAAGGTTTAGTGGGGTTCCAGCGTTTTACCGTAGAGCGCCTGGATGCCGTGGATGTCGTCCTCGGACAGCGGGTAACCTTTGGTGTAGGAGTAGACCGGGTACATCAGGGCGCCCGGGTCTGAGGAGTGGGACATTCCCAGGGCGTGGCCCAACTCGTGGGCCGCCACGATGAAGAGGTTGTAGCCTGCGGACAGCGAGTCGTGTCGGCTGCTGCTCGGTGCTGAGGTTGGGGACACGCTACCTGTGGAGTCTTGGCTCCACTGCTCGTCCTCGTCGAAGTGGGTGTCGCCGCCGAGGCCTGGACCCGGGGGGTAGGCGTGAGCCAGCAAGCCGTTGGGTCCGTCAAAGGGGTTGTGATCTCCGTGTTCTTCAGTCAGAAGGCAGACGGTGAGATCTGCTGCCAGACCTGTTTCCAGCCAGCAAGCCTGACGTACCGTTGGCGCCGAAGCTGATCATGATGTCGGCCGTGCCCCGGTGCAGCTTCCTGAACCTCAGCGGGGTCACCCGGGACCAGACGGCCAGCGCCCGGCGGATGGCGCTGTCCACCTCCGCCTGCTCCAGGTCCGGTGTGTAGTTCAGGATTCTGTTGACCACGCAAGGTTGACTTTGAAGAAAGACACCTCATGTTCTTCCAGCTGAGCATCAGCTTCTCTGAGCGTGTTCATCACTGGTGATGCCATGTTCCTGAAGCCGACACTTCATTACAGGATTCAAATCTATGTTGTGTGGTGTGATGAAGTGACCTGAAGGTGACGTTGGTGTTCTGCCACTTGAGGCTCCGGGGGAAGTGGTTGTACTCTCCGAGGTCTGGGACGCCACATCGTGGCTGCTGCATCAGCGCCAGCGTGCTGGGGTCCAGGCGGCCGGTGACCTGCGCAGCAGCCAGGTGACGGACACCACTCCACACCAGACACTGACTCCTCCACGCGGGACTCACCTGCAGCTGGAAGAACCTCTGCATGTCCTTGAGCTTGGACTGGAAGGTGGCGGAGGGCCTCTGTCGCAGCTGGAGCCCGGCTGCCAGACCGTAGTAGCGCCGCAGGTATTTCTGTGTGAGAGATGAGGAGAGGAGGTGAGAGCACGGCCCAACACACGCAGCAGAGAGAGAGAGAGAGAGACGCAGCCTCACGTCCGCTAACAGCCACTTGGAGTCAGAGTGCAGCGGCAGAGCCGCCACCTGGGAGGCCAGAGGCAGGAGCAGCCACAGGATCATGTCGTCGTGGTGTGCAGACCGGTCCCTGTCTGGGGTATTTATAGTGGCTCTGCTCCCGGTGAGTCATGTGAAAGCCCCTCGCCACTTCCCCTACTGCCACCAAGAATGTGCTGCTACCTGGAAAACTGCACTGTCTGTGGCTCCAGACGTCCTCAGCAAACCTGACCGGCCTTCCCTCCGCTGCCAGGGTCCCCACAGGGGTCAGGGGTGGTGGCCCCCCTCCGCAGGCTGACCCCTACCTGTCCCCTGGGTCCAGCACCCTGAAGCCCCCCCCGCACGGCCGCGATCAAGCCCGGCATTATCATTCCAAACAGTCAGACAAATACACAGGTGACCTGTTGTTAGCCGGAGCCAGGACAGGTGCCGACCTGTCTCCGTCTGTCGTCCGCTTCCTCCCAGTCTGAGAGGGAAAGAAGAGAGGAGAGGAGAGGAGAGGAGAGGAGAGGAGAGGAGAGGAGAGGAGAGAAGGAAGAGGAGGAGAGGAGGAGGAAGAGGGGAGGAGAGGAGAGGAGAGGAGTGGAGGAGGAGAGGAGAGGAGAGGAGAGGAGAGAAGGAAGAGGAGGAGAGGAGAGGAGAGGAGAGGAGAGGAGGAGGAGAGGAGAGGAGAGGAGAGGAGAGGAGGAGAGGAGGAGGAGAGGAGAGGAGAGAAGGAGGAGAGGAGAGGAGAGGAGAGGAGAGGAGAGGAGAGGAGAGAAGGAAGAGGAGGAGAGGAGGAGGAGGAGGAAGAGTGGAGGAGAGGAGAGGAGAGGAGAGGAGAGGAGAGGAGAGGAGAGGAGGAGAGGAGAGGAGAGGAGGAGAGGAAGAGGAGAGGAGAGGAGGAGAGGAGAGGAGGAGAGGAGAGGAGAGGAGAGGAGAGGAGAGGAGAGGAGAGGAGAGGAGGAGGAGTCCCTCACCTCACCTCACCTCACCTGAGGGACTGAGGTGAGGTGAGGGACTCCAGGTGAGGGACCGTGCTTCAGCTCACAGACTCAGTGACTGCACATGTTCAGAGGAAATGAGGAAGATGTTTTTCTTTTTCCTGCACCTCATGCGTCTGACAGGGCTGAGGATCTGCTGACTGGTATTTTGGGCAGAACATGCTTGTTTGGACAGCGGTGAAGTGGCTGTGACTCACTGCAGCGGGGGAATTTCCTGACGCCGTCGCTCACTTCTGCTCTGCTCTACTTCCTGCTCACATGGTGAACCACAGAAGGCATGACTCAGCAGGTTTTCATCATCAAACTCCATCAGTTCAGTCCCAAACTCTGGGAACTAACTGACACGCGTCTTCAGCAAACAGAGATTTTCCTGAGTTGGTACACGTCTTTTCAGAGTTTGAAAATGTGTTACCAATTTACAAACTCTGAAAACACATTTTCCGAAGAATTGAACGGAGATGGAGGGAACCTAAAAACCTGATCTGGAAGTGCTTTCTGGAGCCTTCCACTCGTACCAGTCACCATCGGGAGTCCACTCACTAAAGATGTTTTGCAAACTGTTCAAACTCGGAAATATGCTTACAAACGTAGTTTGCTGAAGCAGCTGGTAAATGTGTTTGAAAAGTCGTAAAAGTTTCAAAAGTTGGTAAATGTGTTTCGGCCTCTGACTGTCTTCCCCAGGTCACCTCCGGTCATGTGACCCGGGGAGGATAGTCCTCGCTTCAGTGTGATTTGTCGGGACGTCATCTTTTCTTCAGACTCACTGGAGCCAGGTAACCCCAGCGCTGCTCCCTGCTCCAGCCTCAACTGCGCAGGCGTGACAGGTCCTCGCCTGCTGGGATGAGGCTGGTCCTCTCCAGCTTCCAGACGCTGCTCCTCAGTTGGAGATGCTGGTGCTGAGCAGTGAAATGAAGCTCATGCTGAGAGGATCCGTCCAGGTCAAGTTGGAGAAGAGCAACCGGCTTCCTCCACAGCCTCGGCACTTGATCACCAGTGGGAGGGGGTCTCACTCTCGTGGCCTCCCTCCTCTGCCGCCTCGGTCTAGTCTGCATGAGTCCTCGGCCAGCAGACCTGACCCACTTGATTCACATGGTGAGCTCAGCCTGTCCACCGGTCAGGCCTCCTGCGCCGGGTCGCGACCTCTGTTCCTCCTCTTGGGTTCACTCCCTGTTTCCGTCCTGCGCTCTGCCAGCAGCTGGAGCGCCACCTGCTGGTCACAGTCACATTTTGACTTTCAACGTTGAATTCAATAAAGTACCTGGGATCCGACACCCACCGCCTCCGGCGCACGAGCCCATCTGTCTGCAGCGGCGTGGACCAGGCGCATGGCACGTCAAGAAACAGATGAATATCGTCGTTATTACACAGAGTCCAGTGTGACAAACGTGACTTCGGATGTCATGTCATTGGATGAAGTCAGGACTCGTCAGTCGGGTGTGTGCAAACATGACTAAGGACTTTATTAACCAAATCATTTCCCCCGTAATATCCACAAATAAAAGTGATCTCTTTATATATATATATTCACATTGTATCATTTCATAGTGTGACAAAATTCTCTTTCGGGTCTCCAGCCATTCCCGTCTATGGTCTCTGACTGCGTGAGTGCAGGGTCAAAGGTCGCCTCACCTCCACGACCCCATCACAGACTTCATCACACGTCCACCATGGAAATCAAAATAACTTAAGAAAAACACCATTCTCCCAGCCGAGGCTTCCTCCCTCTCCCGCCTTGTTTTTAGACGTTTTCTTTTTTATATATTAACAATAGTAATAATCATGACTATAATTGTCCTTGATATAAATTCCATAGTACTTTTTTTTAACTCTTTCTCAAATGTTAAATAAATCATTTTGGCAATCCTTATATGTCGTCACTTTAGAATAAAAGAATACTCGAGTAGAAAATAAAAACTGTGAGAGACTGAAAAGTGATAGCAACAGAGAAGAGCGAGAGAAAGAGAGTCAAAGAAAAGCATCCACTTCCGGGCTCTATGTACAGCACAGCTCTGCGGCGCCCCCGCCTGGCCAGGCGCTGTTATACCAGCGTGTAGGACTTGGCGTAGGGGTTGTTGCTTTGTTTCAGGTGTCCTCTGGAGTCCAGCAGCGACTCCTGGGAGGTGCTGAGCTTGGCAGCCTGTGCTTGGGCCAGGTCTCCCGAGGAGGAGGCTTCTGCCCGCACCTCCCCCCGGGCCTCGCCCCGGGCCTCCCCCCGCTCCCGCACGTCCCTGTGGGGGAGTGTGGCGGCAGTCCCGGGCTGCCACTGCTGCACCTCCCGGGGCGAGGGCACTTCCATTGGGGTGGGTTCCATGGGAGGAGGCCGCTTGAGGGTGCGGCTCCTCTGTGGTTCCAGGCAGGTCTGACCCATGGCCCCTCCCGCGCCGCCTCCTCGCGTCTCTCCCGTAGCACCGGCGCCGCTCCCTGCTCCTCCGCTGGCTCCGCTGCTGACGCCTGCCCCTCGGGCTGCGAGCGGAACGCCACGATTCAAGAGGAAGTCCATGCGAAGGTAAGGCGGCAGGTGGACCAGCTCTCCCCCTAGTGGGCAGAAACAGGCACAGGTTTAGACTCGCAGACCCGGGGCGGCGTGAGCGCGTCCTCGCTGCAGAGCTAACGTGACCTGTCTCGCTTCCAAACTTCACTGATGCTCACGGACTGTCAACGTTTGCTCTGTGCTTTCAAAGTTGGGCAGAAACTAAGTGCACAACAAGAGAAATGTGAAGAGAGAAAGAATCATTGTTGTTATGAAGCAAGTTCAGGCAAAGAAGCCAAGGATTTGTCTGGAAACTACAGTCACACCATGCAAAAGAGAAGTGATCCCATTCAAACAGTGATTTCAAGTCAGTCAACACATCAATGAACCATGATCTATTTTGCCGCCTCTTTCTGGACACATGGGAAGACAAGACATCTTCTGCCATGTGTCTGTGCAAACAGCCTGGCAACAGAACAAGCCAGTGTCAGGAGCTGCAGTGTTTCACCAGTGAACAGGGACTTTCTATAGGGCTTGAAGCACCAGTGAGCTTTAGCCCAGGTTCCTTTGGTGGTGTGAACCAAGGCTGCCGTGGCTGGAGAGAGGTTGAAGAACACTGCACTACACCGTGTGTCACACTGAAGACGCCTCTTCAGGACCTGCATGACCCCAGGACCCAGAGACGGGCAGGTGGGATCAGAGCCTTCGAGCCTTCTCACCCTGCTCATGGACTGTTTGTTCCTCTTCCCTCTGGCAGGAGAACCTCCCGTCACAGGAACAGCTTCTTCCCCGCGGCCGTCAGACTGATGAACTTGTGATCAGCCCTTGTTGTTTGTGGGTTGTTTATTCATGAGTTGTTTCTGTGATTCTGTTTTTGACTGCATGTTATTCCAAAGCACTTCCCCATGGCAATAAAGCTGGTTCTGGTTCTGATTATTGATCAGCACAGGAGAAAGCACAGAGACACATCTCTGATGATGATGATGATTCAGACGAGGATCTGATAAGCAGACCTGTCTGAACCATGACACAAACGCGTGTCTCACTTGCCCTTGGGCTCTAGTGAGTCCCCCATCTGAGCTGCAGGTGGCAGCAGAGCCCTTTCCACCTGAAGACGCTGCTGTCCTCAGCTTCCTGAGCTGAGAGCCTCTAACATCTAAGGTGAACATCTGGTGAAAGAAGCCAACAGCTCAGACCCGGGGCCTTACCAGGTCTGTGTGCCTTGGGCACGGCCATGTTCATGACGCGGCTGACGTCCTGAGGCTTGGGCGGCGACGCGGTGAAGCGGCAGATGCCCGACTCGGACGGCGTGCTGGAGGTCAGGCTGTCGGTGTAGTCGTTGGTCCCCGCCGTCATCTGCTCGGAGGAGGTGTCTGAGATGAAGCACTCGGTGATGGTGAACTTGGCGTGCCGGAGCTGCTCCTCCATCTTGGCGTGCTCGTAGGCTCGGGCCAGCTCCTCGTAGGTGGAGGAGGCGCTCTCAGTGGACACCATGCTGCTGCGCGCCCGATCTGAGGAGGAGAGGCCCAGTGTTTGTGGAGGCTGGCGCCACGTCTGCTGCGCCGTCCTGCCGCGGCTCTGACCTGTGTCCTGGGAAGGGCTGACGCTGTAGCTGTCGCTCTCCTTGTCCACGGAGCCGGTGGCCCGAGGCGTGGGAAGCCTCCAGTCGCTGGTCAGGGTGTGCGAGGAGCTGGTGGGATGCGGTCGGTTCAGCGTCCACTGACTGGCGTAGCGGCTTCGTGCCGCGGCAGGACCTGCTTTGGCAGTGCGTCTGGCAGTGGGATCTACTTCGAGAGAGACGGTGCACAACACCAGCATCATGACACCGGAAAACTGAACCAACAATGCTGGGATTTACAAAGCAGGCAGACAGACAGACAGCCAGACAGGCAGACAGAGACAGGCAGACAGACAGGCAGACAGACAGACAGACAGGCAGACAGAGACAGGCAGACAGACAGACAGAGACAGGCAGACAGGCAGACAGACAGACAGAGACAGGCAGACAGACAGGCAGACAGACAGGCAGACAGACAGACAGACAGACAGACAGAGACAGGCAGACAGACAGACAGAGACAGGCAGACCGACAGACAGACAGACAGACAGGCAGACAGACAGACAGAGACAGGCAGACAGACAGGCAGACAGACAGACAGAGACAGGCAGACAGACAGGCAGACAGACAGACAGGCAGGCAGGCAGATGAAATGACGCACAACTTGCCTCACCACCGAGCGACAGCGACAGAGTTCATAAAGGCAGAACAGAACTGGAACTATGACTACAATACAGTAGAAGATTCTCTTCACGAGATAAAAGAGACGTGTGCGATAACTGATCTTGTTTCAAGCACAGGTTTCTTGTTTCTGCTGTTCGACGTGGAGGAGGTTTGCTGCAGGTTTACTTTAGTTTACCCAAGGTAATATCAAGAAATGACCCCTAAATTCCTAAATTTTGGTATTCATTATCTTGTTTCTAGTCTCGATTCAGAGACCCATTTTAAGAAATCTAGATTTGAAGCTGACTTTCAGGCTAATTTCAAGTATCTGTCATGGAGAATTATTTGAAGTCCGTGGAGCTTTTAGCTAGGTGACACACCTTCACCATACAATCCTTCTTCCTAGTTCCGAGCCATCTTGGTTGAAGACATATCTCAGTGCATGACAGATCATTCCACTAGCTAACAAAGCACTTTGATGCTGAACATTACTGTTAAAGTCTCAAATTTGTAGCGGTGAGCTCAGGTTTTCCTGGGACGTGAGCATCTTATCAGCGGCCAGTGTTTTTCTTCCGCGTGTGTGGCTTCAGTGGTGAGGCAAGCTTCTCTCAGCCACAGGAGATGACGTGACGGTGATCATGTGAGTAGAGAAGGAAAGAAAGTTTGGGCACTGACGGTGGTGCGACTCACTGGTTCCAGGCCTGGCATCAGACACGTCCACCAGCGGTCCAGTCGCCTGGGACAGAGACTGGTAGTGGACCGTGTGAGTCACCGTCGAAGACTTCTGCTTATTGGTCTCTCCAAAGTCATTGTCTGTCAGCAGCACTGTGGAACGGTCATCTGGAAGAAGCAAGCGCAAGTGAGGAGGAGGAAGAACAAGCAGAGGAGCTGCCAGGTTTGGAGGGTTGGAGCTACCGATTGTCTCCATGGTGTCCCTCTCCTCGATCAGCAGCTGAGCTCTGGGGATGTCAATGTGCATCCTCAAAGTCTGCTGCTGCTTGTTGACCGTGTCGGGGGTCCGTGTGTTTTTACTGCAGAGATTCAGCATGGAAACACAAGTCAGTCCTTCATCGCCTGATGGCTAATGCAATGCAACATGGAGTAGCGAGGCAAAAGGCCAGCACATCCTGCGGGTGACTTTCACTGACTAGCTCCCTGAAGCTGTAGCCTCCACTCGGATTTAAGTCCACTACTTACAGCGAGGCAGCTAGTGTGAATTCAAACAGGGATCACTCACCTCATCAGCATCTCTGCCAGGCTTTTGGCATCTGTTGAGTCAGCAAAACGCCCGGTAGCACCACGAAAGACACAGATAAACACAAGAAATACCTTCAGTGTCTGCTCAGCTGAACAGTGACATTCCTTCATTTGAACAGAGGACGGTGTCTTATCATGCATTATTATGATTACTATAGGCCGTGATGTCACCATGAAAACCACCATGATGTGGGAGAATAAATGAAATGGCAATGATTCATGGAAAATCAAGGATAAAACAGAAGGAAAAAATCAGCACGTGAACCTGATCATATCCACACGGGCAAGTGACGGACAAGAGGCTGCCCTCAGTCTAACCCTGAGCCCAGAACACCACAAATCACACAGCAAAACAGGAGTCAGCGTGCTCACTGGTATGTCATGGTGCATTGTGGGACTTGTAGTAAGACTGGTGGGACTGTTGTTAGTGTTAGTCATTGCCACGTGACATGAGCCTGAGGTGGCAGGGGGATGTAAGCGGGTCCTCTGAGGGTCTGGGGTGGTGCAGCAGTTGACTGTCAGTCTGGCGCTGCTTGTTTCAGCCTCCACCTCCATCAGTGAGTCTGACTGGAGGAGAGTGTAAAGTGTCCCAGCCTGATGAGAAAGGTTTGTCTTGGGGGTGGCCAAGAAGGAGGAGTCATTGGAGACGTTTGGTCCGGGAGGCCCTAACTTGAAGAAAGTAGTAGGTGGAGATGCCAGGGGAATCAAACTCATGATGTGGTGAATCAGGACATGAAGGCAGGTGTGCAAGATGCAGAGGAGGCTGATGGGAAGTGCAGAGAGATGTCAGTAAAAAGGAGGCACGCGATCTCTGCCCACCTCGCAGCCGCTTCAGCCTCTGCTCTCTTCTTCTCCTCTTGAGCACCATGAGCATGATAAAGACCAGAACAGCCACCACCAGAATGGAGGTGATGGTGACCACCATCTTCAGGCCGCCGCTGCCTGACATGTTGTCTGAGATGGGGTCTCCGCTCTTCAGCAGGGGGGCGATGGTGCCTGCAAGAAAATGTGATTGACAAGCACAGCGTCAACTGGGATTGTTCCACACTATAAAGGACGTGACAGCTTCAAATCCACTTGACTTCCATAAGCGCCTGGAATTAGAGGAGAATTAGAGCGGCAAACACTTTTTATGTCAGTGACTCACTCACTCAACAGGTCTCGCCGTCACTCCCAGACTGCAGAATCTAGTGAGTCAGACAAACACACACGGCTACAGTGGTCTCATGCGTGCTACATGTCCAGCCGTGAGCCACTCCCCACTTTCCCTGCTACACATTCACTTCTTCTCACTGTTTCAGTCTGGTTCTCAGACGTCTCCTCTGTCTGACGCAGCACGATAACTTGACTTATTGTTGTTGAGTTATCATTGTTTGTCACAGGAAACACTGTGGTGAGTGGTGACCTCTGACTTTTGAAACTCACTTCCGTCAGCGTTCAGAGTGGCAAAGGTGATCTTCTTCTCTGCAGAGCCGGCGCTGTTGGTGACCTTCATCTGCAGCTCGTACCACGTCGCCTCCAGCAAGTCGTACAGGATGTAGCTCTTAGTCAGCGAGGTGCGCTGCGCCGTGGTCCACGTGGGCGAATCCACCGACCGGTACTCCAGAACGAAGGAGGTGATTGGACAGCCACCGTTGTTCCAGCCAACCAGGTTGAGTCTGGCCCTGGTGGAGTTGATGCTGGTGAAGAGTTCGTGTTCTTTGGCAAACTGGGGCTCTGGGGATCAGATGCACAGATGGGGAAACTGCTGCCTTTTGACAAGACAAACACTTTCTTGTAAATGACATTGAAACAAACAGCTCAGAAGCCCCTGACCACCTGCATCATGACCCCTCCCACCCCCCAAAGAAAAGCTCCTCCTACCTTTCCCATGGGTTTTAGCTTCGATGATCTCACTGATGCGTCCTGGCCCAACTGCATTCTGGGCCGTCAGGGTGAATTTGTACCAGGTGCCACACTTGAGGTTCTCCAGGCGATACGACCGTTCACTGGGGCTGATGGGAAAACTACCCCACTGCTCACTGTTGTCCTCAGAGTACTGCAAGATGTATCCTGAAAGGAGGTGCATCTATTAGGCACGGAGGGTGGAGGAGGCGTCAGAGCTGCCAGTGGGAGGCGGCGCTTTACGGGAGCAGTGGGCAGTGATCCAGTTCCATGAGCCCTATTTGTCATGTCTGCAGCCCACTTCTGCATGCAACCCTAAACCTAACCCCAGCTCATGTGAGATATGATTAGCTGCAGATAATAAATCCTTATTTTATACAAAATCACACACTGTACGCTGATGGGAATATTGAAGGAGAAAAATAACAGGGTAAACGTTGGCCAGGCCACGGACAGCCTGGCCCACGGGCCTCGTTTGTGATCAGACCCTCCCATTTTTCACCCGAGTCACAGGATCAAGCATCTGAAGTGATTCAAAGTGACACCAAATTTGAGGGTTCCCGTGCTCCGTGTGTGGACCTCACCTCTGATGGAGCTGCCTCCGTTGTCTCCCGGTATCCATGACAACGTGATTGATGTGGTGGTGGTCTTGGTAACAGTGAGGCGAGGCTGGTCTGGTGGGACTAGACAAATCATAGCGGCGTTATCACTATTGTAAGGGTCAGAAATATAAGGCCAGCAGTCTCCGTCATATATATTTTTGCACAGTGCAGGCTGTGGGTGACTCTCTGCTCCAAAGCCTTAGGATGTGAGAAACCACGAAGCTTCATCTCATTCACAGAACCGAAAAATAACGTCGTCCTTCCATCAAACATCGTCAGCCCATCACATCAAGATGTGCACTGATTATTGAGGATGCCGTGGCGGGTCAGCACACTGACCTTGAACCTGCAGATTCAGGGTGATCTCATCAGATCCCCAGTTGTTATTGGCCACACAGCTGTAGTTCCCAGAGTCCTCAGCTTTCACGGTTCGGATGATGAAGCTGCCGTTGGCGTGCACGCTGCGCCGTCCGTCCACCAGGACCGGGGTGGGTGTCCCGTTGGTGCTGGACAACAGCAGCAGGTGAGAAACCGTCGGACAGTGTGAGGTGGCAAACTTACTTTCCCTTCAGCCACTTGATGGTAGGAGGTGGGTCTCCGACAGCTTTGCAGGGTAAGACGATGTCTTTCATCCAGGGGGTGGTCACGGTCCCGTTGAAGGTTAGAATTCTGGCAGGGGCTGAAAAGAGTTGACAGCTTGAAACAATCCATTTCCGGTGACTTCACCATCTTCTACCTTTGGCCAGCGGCTCCACTACGATCTTCTCACTGTTGTTGCCATGGCCAGCAGCAGTCACCGCCACCACCCAGATGCTGTACTGTCTGTTGCGAGCCAGGTTCGGTATCCGATAGAAATACATGTCAGGAGACGCCTCAAACTCACTCATGACCTGTAAAAGCAGAGCAAGGCAGAGCCATCAATGTAACACTGTGTAACCAGGGTGTGGAGACCACATGCAGGAGCTTATGAAAGGGCTTGGAGTCTCCTGGTATATAAACACTATTACCATCGGATGCATGTTCGAGCAGAAGACGATGTACTTCCGGATGATGCCGTTCAGTTTGAGCGGCGGCAGCCAGGACACGAACACCACAGAGCCACTGGAGGCAGCAGCCTTCACCCCTGCTGGCGGTCCAGGAACTGGGCGAGGACAGAGTCAGTGTTAATGATGCCGAAGCACACGCACCGAACATGTGAGGCAGAACAAAACAACAGTCTCTGTTCATGCAAAATCCCCCTCGCTGTTTTATCGGCCGAACAAACACTGAACTGCAAAGTCAGGTGACAAACAAATGTGTCGCACCGTCCTCTTTGGTCCGCACATAAATCTGTTCGCTGCGGACTCCGTCGCCAGCGTTGGTGAAGGCCAAGACTTGGATGCTGTAGTTGGTGTATTTCTCCAGGCCGTCCAGCTCCAGAGAGGGCTGGCTGGTGGTCACGTTCCGAATCTCCCCCAACTCTGAGGACAGAATGCACACAAACATCATGTCGAGTTCATCCCTGTTGACATTGCCCTCTTTCCTCTCCTCTCTTCCACCTCGTGTCACTCAGCTTGTGGACCACACCGAGGTATTGAGCTTTGAATCATGAATGGCACTGGCCGGCTGAGCAGCCACATCCCTGCGGTCACCAAGTAATACTAAACAACCAGCATGAGTATTGAAAAGCAAAGTATCTCCAATAAAGCAGGTCCACTTTAACAGATAATGCCATCACAGCGCCCCCTAGCGGTCACATATGGTAATACCAAATTCAGAACAGACCTCCATCAGGAAGGTTGGCCCAGTAGATGACCCTGTAGCCCTGCAGGTTTCCATTCAGAGCATCCCGAGGCAGCGTCATCCAGGACAGAGAGATGACCTCAGGAGACTTGGCCACGGCCAGCACGTTTTCTGGAGGCCGAGACGGAACTAACAGACAAAGAGAGGCAAACGGATTTATGGACCAATGTCATCCTGATGAATCTTTCCAAAACACTATCATCAATCAATGTAGAAAACAGAGGTGAGTCTGCACCAACCATCTTCCAGGGTTTTGGTGATGACTTGCTGGGAGGATGGACCCGTCCCGGCTCGATTGGCTGCCTGGACCACCACGCTGTACTGGGTGAACTTCTTGAGGTCGTCCAGTATGATGCTCTCCATGGTGTCGCCAGTGGAGTCCACACTCAGGATGGTGAACTGGTGGCTCCCCCCGGGGCTGTACTCCCTGAAGCCCACCTGGTACCCTCGGATCACGCCGTTCTGCAGATGCTTGTGAGGCGGCTGCATCACAGAGGGAGACAGCTGATGGAAAACACTCACACACACGTGAGCGCCTGCTGCTGTCGAGGTGATTACTTTGTGACCGCCAGCAGAGGGCAGCCTACCACCATCTTACCTCTGTCGTTTGAGTCACAACGATTTGACCAATCAGAAACATGACAGAAACAGGCTTTTCATTAGGCGGAATAGGCCCCACTCTCATGAAGGAAACGACACAATAAGTAATGTATGTCAGTATGTCACGTGTATAATAATAATAATAAAGAGTCACTGAATTATGAGAAGGAAGAGCAGGAGAGGTTGGTGCCGTACCTTCCACGACACTTTGATGCTCTGTGGGGAGGTGGGCTCCAGCGTGACATCTTGAGGGGGGCCGTCAGGAGCTGCAAACAACATCCACCATTCAGAATCATCTCGGTTAAAGAAGCTCTTTTTTTTGCTTTACTGCGCCCTCAGAAGCTTCATTGTCTCTGGGTGACAGCAACATGGCATCAGTCCACCTTTAAACATGACACATGCTTGATTTAATTTCGCATTTGCCACTTTATTTTAGCGACGTATAATGTCGAGTGTTCCGTTTTATGTGCTCTGGAGTCCACGGGGAATCGTTACATGCAGTGTGGGATAAGTCAACGTTGATGGAGGTGGACCAAAACAGGAGGGAATTGATCCGTTTCCAGAGATGTAGAAGAGAAAAGTCAACGTCCCCTTAGATGATGGTGGGTTTCATGAGTGAGGTCAGAATTCTTGTTGCTGCTGCTGTTGTTGTCAGATGAATAAAAGGTAAGAGTTTGAAAGACGAACCTGCTTCATCCGTGGTGATGGTGAGCTCGTTGCTCGGGTTGCTGTTGCCGATGATGTTCTTGGCGACCATGCGGATGTTGTAGGTGGATGAGGGGTGAAGGTCAATAATGGTGGCCTGGTTGAGCTGTGGTGACACGTCTTTGGTTACTTGGGCCGACAGCCATGACGCTGGGGGGAGCAGAGAGACTTGGTGAGAGGCAGTGTGGCTCCGGCTGCTGGGATCCTTCGTGTGCTCGTGACTTGTACCAGATTTGTTTTTGCATTCGATGTCATAACCGGTGATGGGGCTGTTTCCATCAAAGCCCATGGTCCAGCGCAGCGCTATGGTCCGATCTTTCACCTCCCTTATCTCCACTTCTGGGGGATCGGGAGGTTCTGGGGAGAGGTGAGAGCACAGCAGCATGTGAGGTGCAGGGAGTGAGCCACTGTGTTGCCTTGAAATAGAAGTGGAAAGCAGTCAGACAGGAGGGATGAGTCTGCTGAACTGTCTGTGATTTCCTCTGCGAGAGATTAAGGCAAAGTGAACAGTGCAGGAGTGGCGCTGCGCAGCAATTAAATTAATACATGAATGAATTAAGTAATAAATGAGTGAAAACTTTACTACTCCCATGGGGTTTTTCTCCCTATAAACAAAGAAAAAGCTGAAGCGGGGGAAGGTACCTTGCACTGTCAGCTGTATGATTCCTCTGTCTTCACCAAAAGAGTTGATGGCATGGCAGGAGAAGAAGCCGGAGTCCTCCCGAACCGTCGGCATGATCTGCAGACAGACAGACAGAAGCCACTTTAGAGCCCCAGCATGGACTCCAGATCCACTGGCACATTGAGTCTGGTTTTTTGTTGAATAGAAAACGAGGGAGAGGAGGAACAGGGAGATTCACGTGACAGTTGGGGAGCATGGATGTCATGTGATCACTGTCACCCAAAAACAGCTGAATTTGAATTTCATTTCCAAGTACTCTTGAAACTGAAGACTAGTATTGGTGGTGTTCCTGATCACCATCTGGATCCACGCATCATTTCCAGACACCTCACTGTCGGTGGCTGCACATGCTCCATTTCTGGCTCAAGAATGGTGGGTGGTAGTGATGGGTTGACAGTGTGAGAGACAGGGACCGAAACGTTTTCAGAGCCCACTAGATGGCACTCTCTGCTGTAAAATCCTTGGATCTGAACAACCCTGTCATGAACCCTGACGTCATGATTAAAGTAAGGGCGCCACCTAGTGGGCCCTGAAAACCTGACCAGCCCACCAGTGCCACCTACTGTGCCACTGAGCTTCAGAAAAGGTACTGATCTACATAGATAACTGAATGGAGGTGGTCTGCGCTCGCTCGGCGCTTTCCCAGTAGGATTTTCTTGTCCTGTGACATCCATTAGCATGGGAGGCAAAGAGAAGCCCATTCCACAGCGCAGTTGTCAACCCTCCACGCTGTTTGAATAGGCATCAAATTGGACAGCTGCTTTGAATTTCACACCTCAATTAAAGGGCCTTACGGTACCGTCGGAATGTTCTGCTCTGGATGGTGTACAAAACAGATGGCACTCACCACCAGCGTGGAGACGACTTCGTCCGCCACCTCCTTGACGGTGACGACGTAGCGGCTGGTCTCAGGGTTGATGATGCGCTCCTCTTTCTCCCAGCGCACCATGATGGGCTTCTCTCCGTGAGCGATGCAACTCATCCTCTTCTCTTCCCCCTGAGTGGCCAGCGTGGTGTTTGGGTAGGACGTGATCATGGCTGGAACTGTGTGGAGAACAGGCTCCAGTTAAGCAGCACGGAACAATAGCTGGCAGCCTTAAATCTCTCATTTGACTTTCTCTCTCCTCAGTAAACCATGTGATCGCCAGAGATACAGGTGGGATTAGTGAGAGGGGACGAGGCAGTCCTGCGGCTGCTTTGATACCAAGAGAGAAGCTCACCTCCTGCCCCGGCAGGATCAAGTAATGCAGGGCAGAAGTGAGCCGTGTCTTCCGTCTGAACTCCCCCCGTTTGATCACGAGTCGCACATACGGACACACGCAGGCCTCATTAGCAACACTGTGCCAGAGCGTTCATCTGGTCGTGTCTCGCACCCAGACTCTGTAGCACGTCTGCTACTGAAAACCACGGGTTACTCACTACAAGCGTGAAGCCAGTGAGTAACAGGTCGTTCATTTCCGCTGCCTTTGACGTTGACGTTTCACGACTCAGGGGAGAACGATGCGGAGGCAGAGTGTGGATTTTAGCCTTCTACACCAAGTTTCACGTGTCTGTGTAGAGTGAGCGAGTGCACTGGAACACAAAAGTCTTGCTGAAAAGAGATTGAGACTTTTCTGTCATTATTCATTTAGCCTCTTCAAAAAAAAAGTAAAACACCAATTGTACCTTGTTGCTGAAAAGGTGAATTTCAGGGGGGAAGAAGCACAGCCACCATCAGACCTGTTCAGGTTCTGATGCTCTATTGTCCTCTGGTGCACAGACATGGAGGACACTATGTTGGACACTGAGACACTGTGGCTAAATGTCCATTCCTTTCTGGCCCTGGAGGCCAAATCTGGGTCATGACCATGACATGGTAGTGAAGCAGCTGCTGGGGCTGACCTGACAGTGAAAGACGGGATTACGCAGGTCATGGAGGACTTCACGTCAATGAAAAAAAATGATGCCATTTGTTTGCTTTGTGAGTATGTTCCTTAAAATACAGCGCTTCCCTCTGTACTGCCGTGAGAGCAGAGTCATGCGTGAGGGTCACCACTTAAATGTCAGCGCCCTGCCGGATAATGTGAGAGCGTTGCAGCGAGTGTGCATATGTATGAGCGTATCCCAGTGTGTGTCAGAGCGTCTGGAGGAGCTAAGTGGGCAGCACAGAGAGCACAGTCCACTTGTGCTCATGACACATCTCAGCCACACTACATGGCGGAGGCAAGAGAGCGAGCATGTAGCCCTGCAGCGCTCACTATGATCCCCCTCTCACTGGCTCCCCCTGTCCCTCCTCCGGCTCTCACCAGGACGGCCATGATTTAATGATGAGCCAGACCACTTGGATTATTCATACACAGGAGACGTCTCACGCAGACACATGGCGCGATGCACGGAGCCGACGCACACCAAGCTGAATGTACACATGGTACCACTGCAGACGGTGGCCTTTTGCTCCAGATACACAGTGAGCAGATCTGAAGTGAGGGGCACGATGAGCCGGGAGCCGTGGGGAGAAGTGACATGCAGCCGGTCAGAAATAGGCATGCGCTAAAATCATCAAGTACAATTGGGATTTGCAACTCGTCTTGTTTACAAATAAGGGAAAACTGTGCCTTTCCAGTGTGTTGAAGACAGCAAAGATTTGTTTCTCTTGTTGACATTGCTAATGAACACATACAGTTTTTATGCCACGCTGTATTGATATATATATATTAATAAATCAATTAGTAATAAACAATAATAGAAATAATAATACTCAAAATAATACTGAGATGGATTAAAACAAACAAACAAAAGCAAAATCAGGATAAAATAACAAAGCCAGGAGCACCAGAAATGTTGCACTTGTTGACAGTATTTTCCATCTCGAAAACTGACTCTGGTCTCAGGGATGTCATTTTTTCCATCTCAATTTCTCTCAAAATCTCAAGTCAAATTTTAAATGAACAGAAGCTGCTATTTTCTCCATTTTGTATATATACCGTGCATAATATTTGCGCATGAGTCCAAAGTTGACACTTCTCTTGACAGTCATCTCTTCGCTATGGTCTTCTTTCCAGCATCGATCGTGAAATCAATCAAATATTCATCAGATGTGGTCAGTGCCAAAAAAAGAACCTTAAACTGAAAATTCAAATAGAACGGGAGGATCTCCTGTTATGTTCTGTGGAGCGCGTTCCATAAAACCAGTCTGGTCGGCCAGAACCATTTTTGTTTTTCCATTCCCGCTGCCATGAACCCCTCACATTGACATGTACAAACTGTAGCCCTGGCAGAAGCTGCAGTTCTTCCCTCATCCCGACACTGCTCCCCTTTCCCCAGGAAATCGCTGATTTATTTTGCACGGCAACGATGAATGTTAAGTGAGCCCTATTAAGAGTCTCCTCAGCCCCTTCTCCAAATGTTATTGCTTCTTAGGAGCTGCTATTCTCGATGTTTATATCCGAGGCCTTCGCAGAGCAAGTGGACAAGGCTGTAGTGAAAGGCAGCGCTGGATAAAGGAACACCTGCACGCTACGTTCCTCGTAGACATGCCAATAAACCCGGAACTAGTGAATGAATCCCCAGTATGTGGGCGGTGTTTACGTGTGGAGCGCTCAGCGCCATATTTTGGGTGGCTCCAACATGCTGCTGTTGCAGGTGAAGCGTATCTAAAATGAAATCACAATTCACTCCTATCCTTCAATCTGTAATAAGGTTCCTGTGCTACAGTGACCAGAGGTGAGGCGTGGCTCCTTCCTATCCCCGTCTCATCGCTATGCAGCCACCGTGCTGCGCTCACAGGGCCCCCGGCTCAACCAATTCTGTTTGATGGCCCATAATTGCTGGAGTGATGTATACTTTTTAATATCCAGTGATATTACAGGGGCCTGGTAATAAAACACACATGGAGAGAGAGAGAGCGCAAGCACTCAGAGGGGTTGATGGGAGAGGGGACCAAACGCGCGCAGCCACAGTGACAGGAAGATAAAGGTGGAAGTAAGATAAGAAATAAACAGAATTACATTCATATAAAAATCCCAGTATTTTATTTTCAGGAAGACCAATCAGGAAGGAAAAAAATCATGGGGGACTATAGCAATCGGGATGGTAGACACAAGGACTGGGGGGGGGATTAATTCTCAAATATATGGCCATTTTTTCATGACAATATCAAATATTGATTTTCTGCCCAGAATGGATTTTTCCCCCACATTTTCTTCACCTTACGACAGTAGGCAAGACGTGACGTCATATCCGTTTCCTGGTTGGGGAGCTGAGCCCAGTCGGGTCTCCAGTGCCACTTCACCAGCGCACCACAGACTGCATGGATCGGATGCGGTATATATTCATATCAAGTCACTCGGTGAGACAGACGGGACAGGTGGCCAGACAGAAGCCTCCTTTGTGAGAGTGTTACGCCTGTCACGAGAGACGCAGCAGGCCAGGGCCAACATGCGAGCTCTGTCTGCTAACTGCCGCATACAGCCACAGTTTGACCAAATGTCAGTGGGAAACCATGATGTGCATTTTTATCTATTTTTAAATTCATAAATCACAATTGTGATATGAATCAAAGTATGGGGGAAATATGGAATGGGGACAAAGACACATTGTCCCAGCACTAGTAGACATGCACTGTTGTGGCTAAAAGATGTTGCCGACACACAGCAACACACATATTAAGTACTTTTTTTCTGTGGTAGTTGGCGGTAGCAGCGGTCAGAAAAAGCGACTACAGCAGAGAAACCTGCAGACTCTTCTTCCCTTGAGTCCTATGTCAGCCTCTAATTGAAGTATTGACGGTTTTAAATGAGGCAGAAATGCACTCCGGAGTTTCAGCTTCTCAAACACACACACACACAGCAGCATGCATGCAAACTCACAAATATGCTATGCACCGAAGTAGAACGCACCAAATGTACCAGATGATTGATGAGTGACGGCTGATATTGAAGGGGTGCGAGTGAAAGAAAATGTGATGACATAAAGAGCAGTACAAGCAGAAGGACGCGAAACTAATGAGGGGAATAAAAGAAAATGAGGAGAAAACAGCATTAAATAAATGCCTCACTGAAAACAAATGGGACAAAAGTCTCTCCTCAACGGCTTCTGTGCGCTCTCAAAGCGCACAATAAGGTCCGCACATCTATGTCAACACAGGTCCAGCGGAGCTTCAGATGGTGTAGATTTGTAGACTGGAGGATTTATCAAGGATCACTGGTCACAATGACTCATCTCTTAGTGCTGTGCAACAGTTCATGCTCTGAATTCCCCAATTTAAATGTGAGGCAAAGGTCTTCCACCAAATGAGGAAGTCAATTCTCCACTAGTTTTCTTACAGAGCAACGTGACAGCTGAAGGATGGAGTATTCAAATTCTTCCTGTATTGAACCACGACATTGTATACAAATACAAATGCTCATCACATGTGCTGAACAAGATCAGGACAGGAGACTTTTCAAAATATATGGCATATCTTCAAGCTCCGGCAGAGAGAGAAGATCTTTCCAACCATTCCTAATGCAAGAGAGCTGCTCCAGTGTTTGTTCAGTGGGTGGTAGAAAATGGAAGAGAACGGGTTGGAGCAGCCATAGGTCAACTTGCTGCATAGCAACAGGGTGCTCCAGTCATGAAACTGACCTATGAAAACACAGAGAGCAGGCTTGTCTCGGCGCTGCCTGCTGCAGCTCTGACAGCCGTGCACACTGGCACCTCTCAACCTCTCCCACTGCTGGCCTTCGTTACGCCGACACGTCAACAGCCGGGACACACCAGCAGATATGAGCAATTTCAAGAACTTTTCTGACAGCACTTTTCCACACATGCAGTCCTTGCGCATAGATGTTTCAGGTCACAGGCAAATCAAGAACTCCTGACATGTTTACGATCACAGACTTGCTTGTGAAGTGAAGAACTGAACACACTTCAGACGAAGAAAAGCTAAAGTAGAATCCTGTCAACTTACAATACATCCCTGTGCTTCTGCACTGTCTCCCTGGACAAGAATCAATAACGGTGTCGTATCACGCTGGAGCGACTCTCAGATCAGGTCAGTCTTAAACTAACCCGCAATGAGAAGCTCAGAGCTGCTGTGTGTGAATAGAGGTCCAAAGATGTACAGTAAATGAGCATGAAAATATCTTCATGATAAGAACTGAAGCTATTCCATGCCATGGATTTCATTGAAATAAAACTAAAACTAACCAAGTGACTGTGAATGACAATGGTGTGACAGTATCAGGATGCATATTATTTGTAGACAAATAACTTATAATCTCAGTAATGGCAATTTCATGCTCTTTATGTTAATGCATGATTATATTTTATATATTTCATTCAGCATGACAAGACCTCCTTTTCTTTGGCTAGTTTGGAGGATGATCTGCTGCCAACCGGATGGAAGGCTTGTACTTCAGTCAATGACAATTAGAAGGAGGAGCTTAAACCCAAACAGCAACCGTCCAATTTGAAGCTCATTTTCGTCATTTGGCTTGAGACTTTCCAACGGTAGATTCTTCCTCTGAGGCTGCTGTGTGATGTGTCAGACGTGAGTTGAAGCAGCTGTGTGCGAAGTGTGCGTCAGATGTCTGGACCTGCTTCTCAACCCACTTGGTGACAGCCAGAACACCGACACAGGCATGGACTGCTTGTTATTACGGCTGTTACTGATCATATGAGGGCTCTTACTTTTGACGGTGAGGTACATGGACTTGCTGACATCAGCTCCCACGTCGTTGCTGACCTTACAGAGGTAAAAGCCATTGTCGTCTTGCAGCACGTGTTTGATGAGCAGGGAGCCGTTGCTCAGCAGCTGGATGCGAGAGCCGCTGTTCAGCAGGATGGGCTGGAACTGAGGGACACCGGCACCTGAGGCACAGACCAAGGGTGGGAGAATGACCGTGGGTGTGGGGATGCTCAGGAATCACTGAAGAAAACGCACTTGTGTGTGTCTGTCTGTCTGTGTGTGTGTGTGTGTGTGCTCATCATGTGGGTGTTTACTGATGTGATGACAAAGCCGCTCAGATTGAGGAAGGAACATAAACATGTTTCTTAACACCAGACTTAAATCCTTAAAGCGCTAAACAGCTGCTGAGCAGAGCGCGGCAGGCCGAGGAGCATGATGCAATGAGAGCAGACTCATGTGGAACAGCAGAGCAGATTGGTGCAGAGCAACAACAGGCTGCGGGAGAGCACAGGCCCTGCACGGCTGCTGCTGCTGCTGCTGCCGCTGCTGCTGCTGCTGCTGGCCTTCAACAGCACGCTGTGCCATGTTTACCACGCTTGGACAAGGAGACGTTCCCCTGTGGCTGGCCTTGTTCTTGGCAGTTATTCATACATTAAAACGGTGTATTGCAGAAACTATGTCAATGACCTTGATGTACAAACTGATGTAATCTTGGTTTAGCAGATGCAAAATGAAATCACATGAAGGCCAAACGTCTGGAGCTCTAAGCCAAGTGTAGCTTCCTAAACCGT